>NW_012115833.1:1824727-1901645 GCF_000951035.1 Colobus angolensis palliatus | reverse complement strand
AAAAAAAAAAAGAAAAAAAAAAAAAAGAGTTCCTTTTTTTTCACATTCTCACCAATATCTGTTATTTTCTGCCATTTTAGTAATAACCATTTTGGCTGGTGCAAGATGATGTTTCATTGTGGTTTTAATTTGCATTTCTCTTGTGATTAGTGATGTTGAGCATGTTTTATATGCTTGCTGGCCATCCGTATGTCTTCTTTCAAAAAATATCTATTCATTTCACTTGCCCACTTTATATTGGTTCATTTGCATTTTTTGATGAGTTTCTTGTAAATGCTAGATTGTAGTCCCCTGTTGGATGAATAGTTTCCAAATATTTTCTTACATTTTGCAAGTTGTCTTTTCACTCTGTTATTTCTTTTGGTTTTGTTTGTAAACTACTCAGCCTAAAATGTTTTGTTATTGCAGCAGAAACAGACTAAGACCTATTAGTAACTTTATTTACAACAACAGATAATAATGCCTATTTAAAAATCCAGCACAGCGTTAGATATATGATACAGTTTGATAAATAACTGCTAGTATGTCATATTGATGCATTCTAATATTTTAATGATTAAAACAACTTTGGTTTTAGTATAACTGAATAAGAAAAGCACTGCCAATTCAAATTGTAAAATATAACCTAATGTTATAGATATGCTGATATTATTAAATATATTACTATTCACTTAATACAGTAATTTATTTTCAGTACTGAGTCACTTGTGAATATTTTAGTAGATTTTGCTAAAAATATTTCAACATAATTTTGTTAAAATTTCCATTTGCCCTTTAAAATTTATTTTATTTAACACAAGTAACAGGCATAACGATACACTCTTCAGGGAGCTTTACTAGTAATTTTACCAAGATTGAGAGATTAGCAAGTTGAAACTTATCCTAAGTCAATTTTTATATAAAATATTGTCCAACACTTTCTGAAATTTACACGCTTATTTTGAAAAAAACAATAACAAATATGCCTTAGTCAGAACTTCTCCTAAGTTGTTTATGAGCATTCAAGGCAGACATTAATATGGAATTTATTAATTTGAGAGTGTTCTTTTTTTTGTAAGAAATGAGTAAAATATATTACATATTTATTTGATATTTAAAATGGATACAAAATGAATCAATTATATTTAAGGGGATTATGCCAAAAGCTACAGAATATTCATACTAGCATACTTTTTAACTTCACAAATGAGTTAAAATCACATAACTTAATATTAGAAAAAAGTTAAATGTTTTATTAATAAATCACATCAAATATTTGTTTTTAATAGCTGAAAATATTTTTAAAATTTTCAATATATTTAGAAAGCTCTATTCGACAGCTTGTCCAAAAAATTATATGCATGTCCCTTCTTGTCTTTACAAATCAAGTCAAATGCCTAGTTATTTGAGTAGTCTCCATTCTGATTTCTGTGGAAATTGTACAATTTACATTCCCAACGTCGGTATATAGTAGTTCATTTTTTTCTGCCTCCTCAAAGTAGTATTTCCTAAAGCATCTCAAAGTAACAAGGCCAAACCGCAATTCTTCTGACTCAAGCCTGTTTCTATCAGTCTCTTAAACTCTGTTGTTATCTTTGAGATCAAATATTTTTTTCTTAAGACATACATTCAATCATTTAGGAAATTCTTCCAAATAAATTTCAAATCTGTCACCATCTTCTTCTCTACCACTGGAATATTCTTATAGTTTCAGACTTACTCACTTCCTCACGCTCTCCAATGTTTACTTAGCTATCATCCTCTTATTGAGACGTCACCTGACTACATACATTACTTGTGGTGCTCTCTCCAACACAATCCTATCTTCCTTACTTTATTTTTTCTCACCACACTTAATTGGCAACCTACTACATGATTTATTTAGTTAGTTTTGCTTGTCTTCCTCTACTTGAGAAGAGATAATTTTGTTATTATTGTTGTTCTCTGATATATAACCAGATAATACCTAGAGCCTAGTAGGTACACAACAAGTATTAATTAAATGCATATATACCTCAATGTATTTGAGTTTGAAACTTTCCCTTCAACTGTCTTTTCATATAAAACTTAACAGGGTAATCAGATGCCACATTGAGACCACATTTACCAGCTTTACCAAATGCACAATACGTAAGATCCCACTCATCTTTCTATGCGGTTACCAATGCCTATGTTTATGATGGTATTGGGGCAGTGTACTCTCAAGTCTACTTTCCAATGGTTCTTCCATAATAATGCTATTCTCATTGTAACTTTTCAAGTGTACTTTTGAAAGTGATTTTGATTTTCTTTGAATGGGCATATAGTTGATAATAATAAAGGCATAACTATAAGAAGACACGAAGTCTTTTATGCCAATTTGTTTCTAGATTTTAAACATAACAGAAGTTTCTTTATATTTGTAATTTAATAATTTTAAAAGTTTACCAAAAGTCTGAAAGAAAAAAATCTATTATTAATCTAGAATTTTTTTATAATTGCTTCAAAATAGGGTGTAGGATAGATGAGATAAGGCATGCACTAGTTGTAGCCCTGCTTCACTCACTTGGAGATAAATAATGGCTTTTGAACAGCACTTCCAACTCATCTAATTCAATCTGATTTGATACCTCCATTGGGAAGTACAGATTATTCTAAATTGATTGCTTTGGGGAGTCTCAACAGATATTTCATATTCAACGGATTAACATAAGTAGCAGACTGTGTTGTTCAGTCTCCTTTTCAAGGCCAGCTATTATTTGTACTCAACACTGCCCCTTTACAGGCATAATACAAAGCATGATAATCTGTGCAAATTTGTGAAAACATAGGTTTTTTACTGAATTTATGAAAAATTTGATTTTGGAGACCTGGGTATACTTACCGATTATTTCTAAATAAAACTTTTTAGGTAGTTGCAATATAAGAAATAAATATAAATTTAGCAGAAAATAATTTTGTATTGTCCAACTTATATCTATATGATTCTCTCCCTCTATTTCATGTTCCTTGCAACAAAAAGGTTTGAAAAGCTAAAACCAGTCCACCTTTGGATGGATCAAACTTAATGGCTACCTCAGTTCATGATCATAATTTTACTATTATATGGAGTCTCCTATAACAAAATCATTAGGCAACCCACAAAAAAGCTATTGTTATTTATATTTTTTGTTTAATGTATATTTATATATTATATGTTATGTGTCAGGCTTTATCTTAGATAATAGATTGATGAACAAGAAAATCAGAATTCCTAATTTTATGCAGCTTATTTCATTTTATTATATTTTGAGATGGAGTTTCATTCTTATCACCTAGGCTGGACAGTGCAGTGGCATGATCTTGGCTCACTGCAACCTCCACCTACTGGGTTCAAGCAATTCTCCTGCCTCAGCCTCCCAAGTAGCTGGGATTACAGGCATGCACCACCACCTCCGGCTAATTTCTGCATTTTTAGTAGAGATGGAGTTTCACCATGTTGGTCAGACTGGTCTTGAACTCCTGACCTCAAATGATCCACCCACCTCAGCCTTCCAAAGTGCCGGGATTACAGGCATGAGCCACCGAGCCCAGCTGGAACTTATTTTCTAAATGGAGATGAAAATAATACTCTAGCAAACACACAAATAAACCACAAAATTAGCAAACTGAGACATGATCTTTAGCAGGTTACTAGGATGAACAAAAAGTGGTGGTGGCCTTGCTGATGAGCCTGCATTTGTATGCATGTGTGTGTAGAGTGAGAAATGCGTGTGTGCAGTGGGAGTGTGTATGTGTTGAGAGTGGTAGAATGTTGGTGGTGAGACTGGTTCATTCTTACAGTGGTTGAAAAAGCGCACTATGAAAAATGGCAGTTAACTGGGGCCACGTTACATAAGCTATAGAAAATTTGTGGATTTTATTCTAAAAACAGAAGATCTTGATGTTGTTTTTGTTATTTTTAGCAGAGATGTAGACTCCATTGATTTACATTTTTGCATGCAATTTACCTACGACTTAAAGAATGAATTTTTTGCCACCCAAGAGTAGAAACAGAGAGAGTCGGTAAAAGTTATCTTCAACAGTAGATTTTACAATGCAAATATTGGCTGGGAAGGATGGCTCTCTCTTGTATTCCCAACACTTTGAGAGTGTGAAGTGGGAGGATCACTTGAGCCTTGGTGGTCAAGGCTGCAGTGCTGTGATCATGCCACTGCACTTTAGTCTGGGTGAAAGAGTAAGACTGTCTCCACAAAATGCAAATATTAAGAAATAGGCATATATTACTAACAACACAATACAGAAACATGACAGGAACAATAGAGACTAACTACTGAAGTGCTAGATCCACTGAGACAAGTACTAGCATGTGTTAACAGACCCAGAAAATATTATTAATGCTTTGCATTATTTTATCTAATTATCATCACAACATTATGCAGTAGATATTATTTCCTCATGTTACAAATACTAGCACTATGGCACAGAGAATTTATTGCAAATTTATATATCTGGCAAATTACATAGCATAGAAATGGAAATAGATAATTTTACTCCATAGCCTACACTATTGAATATTATAAGCCATCTCTGATTGTACATAATGCTCTGAAGCAATCACCGAATACAAATTGTTTCTGTCCAAGTTTATTTCTTAGTGAATTCAATAGAATCTTGGACTCTCTGTGTGATTGTCTTCTAAGTTCCTAATTATCTGCAGTGTATCATTAAGTTTAAAATCCTAAATTGACAACTACTTAAGAACAAGGTATTCCTACATTTAATAAAGAAAGAAAAATTATGAATCCAAACTAGAATTTAACTTTATGTTTTTATACCACTGTACTTTTCAGTATCACATGTAATTTATTTTTCATTCAAAATCCTTCTGAACTTCTGGAACTAATAAGTGATTATAGCAAGATTGCAAGATAAAGGTTAATGTACAAAAGTGAATCACTTTCCTATACATCAGCGATGCACAAGTGAAATGTGAAATTAAAAACATTATTATTTACATTAGTAGCCCAAAAATGAAATGCTGAGATATAAATCTCACAAAATAAGTACAAAATCCATGTAAGGAAATCTTGGAAACTCTGAAAGATATCAAAGAAGACCTAACTAAATAATGCAATATCCCAGCTTCTGGATAGATAGATTCAATTTTGTGAGAATATTAGGTCTTCCCAATTTGATCTATAGATTGAACACAATTGCATTCAAATTCTCAATAGGCTTTTTGTAGATATTGACAAACTGATTCAAAAGTTTACAGGGAGGGTCAAAATATCTGGAATAGCCAACTCAGTACTAAAATAAAATAGCAACGTTGGGGAGAGATACTGCCTGACTTAAAGACTACTATAAAGTTACATTAACCAACACTTTGTGGAACTGGCAAATATAGATCAAAGGAACATAATAGAAGGCCCAGAAATAGATCCACATAAATATGTCAACTGATCTTTGACAAAGGAGCAAAAATAATATGATTGAGCTCTTATTATTTTGAGGTACGTTCCATCAATACCAAATTTATTGAGCGTTTTTAGCATGAAAGGCTGTTGAATTTTGTCAAAAGCCTTTTCTGCATCTATTGAGATAATCATGTGATTCTTGTCTTTGGTTCTGTTTATATGCTGGATTACGTTTATTGATTTGCGAATGTTGAACCAGCCTTGCATCCCAGGGATGAAGCCCACTTGATCAGGGTGGATAAGCTTTTTGATGTGCTGCTGAATCCGGTTTGCCAGTATTTTATTGAGGATTTTTGCATCAATGTTCATCAGGGATATTGGTCTAAAATTCTCTTTTTTTGTTGTGTCTCTGCCAGGCTTTGGTATCAGGATGATGTTGGCCTCATAAAATGAGTTAGGGAGGATTCCCTCTTTTTCTATTGATTGGAATAGTTTCAGAAGGAATGGTACCAGCTCCTCCTTGTACCTCTGGTAGAATTCAGCTGTGAATCCGTCTGGTCCTGGACTTTTTTTGGTGGGTAGGCTATTAATTGTTGCCTCAATTTCAGAGCCTGCTATTGGTCTATTCAGGGATTCAACTTCTTCCTGGTTTAGTCTTGGGAGAGTGTAAGTGTCCAGGAAATTATCCATTTCTTCTAAATTTTCTAGTTGATTTGCGTAGAGGTGTTTATAGTATTCTCTGATGGTAGTTTGTATTTAAGACACATGCACACGTATGTTTATTGTGGCACTATTCACAATAGCAAAGACTTGGAATCAACCCACATGTCCATCTGTGACAGACTGGATTAAGAAAATGTGGCACATATACACCATGGAATACTATGCAGCCATAAAAAAGGATGAGTTTGCGTCCTTTGGAGGGACATGGATGCAGCTGGAAACCATCATTCTCAGCAAACTATCACAAGAAGAGAAAACCAAACACCGCATGTTCTCACTCATAGGTGGGAACTGAACAATGAGATCACTTGGACTCGGGAAGGGGAACATCACACACTGGGGCTTATCATGGGGAGGGGGGAGGGGGGAGGGATTGCACTGGGGAGTTATACCTGATATAAATGATGAATTGATGGGTGCTGACGAGTTGATGGGTGCAGCACACCAACATGGCACAAGTATACATATGTAACAAACCTGCACGTTATGCACATGTACCCTAGAACTTAAAGTATAATAAAAAAAAAAAAAAAAATAAATAAATAAAAAAATATGATTGAGCAAAGATAGTCTTTCCATCAAATGGTGCTGGGACAATTGGATATCACACACACAAACACACACGCACACACACGCATATACACACAAAGAATCTCAACTCAGACCATATAGTCAGGATTCTTCAGAGAAACAGAACCAATGAGATAAAAATGGGTAGAGATTTATCAACAGGAATTGATTTATTATGGAAGGCTGAAAGTCCCAGCCTACAGGCACAAGAGCAATTAGCACAAGTTTTTGAGGGTAAGTGAATATGGATGTCCCATGTCACATATAGTACACATTTGCCACCTCCTGCTTTTTTGTTCTATTTAGGAACTCAACAGATTCAATGATTCCCACCTGCATTGGTGAATGCAGTCTACCAATTCAAATGCTAATCTATTCCAGAAACACCCTCACAGACTCATCCAGAAATAATGTTTTGCCCGCTATTTGGGCATCACATAACCCAGTCAAATTGACATCATAAAATTAAACATAAGACAGACCTTACACATTTCAAAAAAATAGTTGTAGTTGATCATAGACCTAAATGTAAAGGACAAAACCATAAAACTCCTAAGAGATAACATAAGAGAAAATCTGTATAACCTTGGTATAGTGACGTGTTTTTACATATAACACGAGACATGATTTTTTTTTTAAAGTTGATAAGTTTGACTTTGTTAAAATGAAAAACTTTCTATCCGTGCAACACAAAGACAAAAGTATAAGCCAGAGACTGAAAGAATATATTTGCACAAGGCACGTCTGATAAAGGACTGTTATCCAAAATATGAAAAGAACCCTTAAAGTTCAACAATAAGAAATTGAACAAGCTAATTTAAAAATGGGTAAAAGACCTGATCAGACACTTCACTAAAGAAGATATGTAGATGGCAAGCAAACATGTGGAAAGGAGCTCCATTTCAAATGTCAACAGATAAATGCAAATTGAAACAAGATACAACTGCATATGTATTTGAATGACCAAAATCTAAACAACATGCTGAAAAAAATTATATAGAGGAGCAACATGAACCCTTATTTATTGCATTAACTGGGAATGCAAATGGGCACAACCATTTTGGAAGACAGTTTGGCATTTTCTTACAAAAGTAAACATACCCTTACCATACAATTCAGAATTGCACTCCTTGGTATTTACCCAAATAAATTGAACACTTAGGTCCATACAAAAACCCGCAAAAAAGTGTTTATAGAAGATTTATTCCTAATTGCCAAAACATGGAAGTAGCCAAAATGTCATTCAATGGTTGAACTGATAAATAAATTGTGGTACATACAGACAATGAGCAATTATTCGGTGCTAGAAAGAAAGGAGCTATACGATCATGATAAGTTATGGGGGAACATTAAGGTATGTTAGTAAGTAAAATAAGCCAATTTAAAAAGGATACATACTGTATGATTCCAAATATATATCATGCTGCTAAAGGCAAAGCTATGAAGAGAGTAAAATTTCATTGCTGCCAGGGATTAATTGGAGGGAAAGCTGAACAGGCAGAGCCCAGAGGATTTTTACAGCAGTGAAACTATTCTGTATATGATATGATACTACAATAATGGATACATACTATTATATATTTGTGCAAACCCATAGCACATATATAATTGAGTGAACTGTAACGTAAATGATGTAAGATGGGGGATCATTAGGTGTCAACATAGGTTCATTGACTATAGTAAATGTATCACTCTGGGGCAGGATTTTAAAAAGTGGAGTGGTCACATGTTCATTGGAACAGGGAATATGTAAGAATTCTCTGTACTTTTTGCTCTATTTTGTTATAAATATAAGCTCTAAGGTATAAAGTTTATTATTTAAAAAACATTTTGAATCCAATTTTACCATCAGTGCTTAAGTTCATCACAGTAACATGTAACTTTTGACTATAAGTACATATGTCATATCCTTTTTATAGCCTTAAAAGATACTAATATTTACAAAGGGTTATGGGCTTTTGTTCCTTTTCCCTTTTTGATTATATCTGTATGTCCTTATTTTTTCTAAAATGAATTACATATTGCTTATATATTACGTGTGTGTGTGTGTGTGTGTGTGTGTGTGTGTGTGTATGGCCCCAAAGAAATAAAAATATGTGGAAGGTTTCTTTGTTTGTTTCTAGCCAGTAACATTGGCTTTGCATGAAGCATATTGAAGTTGTAAAGTTCTATGTTTGTGCTCCTGAAAGCATGCATTTTTTTTTCACTGCAGTGCTATGTAAAAGTGGATTTTCTTTCAGTTTTGTGACGCTTAGAACATCTTAATCAAGTTAACTTTTGACCTCTTGTGGTTCTAACAATGCAAATAAATTAATTGATGGGACAATCAAATAAGCAAAAAAGTTATAGATGTAATAGGTTGAGTTTTATAGCTACAACAATGCGATTCAAATATTTAGAAATGTCTTTTATTTCTAAAACAATTTAATTTCTAACTCTAAACCCTTGGCCTTACTGATGACCAGGAGCTTAAATTAGTTTAAACTGTTCCCTTACTCAAATCCATTAATTTCTCATTAAATTTGGCTTCATAATTTCACCATAGATTAAAATTTTTTTTTACTGATACCCTTTCTCTTCTAGTCATAATGGGATAGGGATAGGTATTTATATGTGATTGTCTAGATTATGCTGCAAAATCTCTTTTAGAAATAGATCGTATTCTGTTAGTAAAATTTTGGCAGGCCAAACAGCACATAACCTTCCTTGATTCATATCTCTTCAACCTTGCTAATCCAATGAGATTTAGCCACTTATTCCTTCAAATATGATTTACCACATCATTCTGGTAACAGGCACCTTTTAGTGCTTGCTCTACCTCTAAGCAGACATTCATGATCTCTTGCTCAATTCTAACTTTGCTAGAAAACAAGCCCTAAGAAACCATCTGATGTATTATCTCCTTATTTCCTGGGCACTGAGAGAAGCCTACTTGTAACTCTATTGCATTGTCCACTCTTCCCATATTCCTAAAGATTGAAGTAGGGTGGAGATAGAATAGTTTTTACAAATTTTCTAACTCTCTTTTCGCAAAAAGAGATTTCTTGAAAATTGCATTTTCCTCTGCAGTTGGAGATTTTCTCTCCCTCAGGGCACAGAGACCCAAAGCATAATGCAGGTTGCTGTCATTCTAATCACAATTTTTGCCTCAAGGTTTATGATGAATTGACAAAAATACAGAAAAAACTTAGTTTTATGTCGTGTGGTATTCTAGAGCCAGTCAGAAATGAAAAAGAAAAAGCACAAAATTCTCTCTTGGGTTCTAATCCCTGGCAATATATTTTATTATCTTCTTACAAAGAATGGAGGGAGACTTTTACAGTCATGTTTTATATGCACTATAGACCAAATGAACCTAATAGATATTTACAGAACATTTCATTCAATGGCTATGGTATATAAATCTTCACCACAGCACATGGATCATTCTCAAAGTGAACTACATATTTGGCCATAAACAAGGCTTAAGCAATTTAAAATTATTGAAATACATCAAGTATCTTCTCTGGTCACAATGGAATAAAGATAGAAATCAACAATAAGAGGAATTTTGGAATTTTGAAACATATATTCACATGCAGAAGAAAAATAAAACTAGACCCCTATCTCTTGCCATATAAAAAATCAAATCAAAATGTATTAAAGACTTAAATCTAAGATATCTAATACGATGAAACTACTAGAAGAAAACATTGGGGGCAATCTCCAAGACATTAGTATGGAGATTTCTTGCATATTTAGTATGGGGATTTCTTGTAACCAAAGCAAAAATGGATAAATGGAATCATATTAATTTGAAAAGCTTCTGTACAGAAAAGGAAGCAATCAGCAAATTCAATAGACAAGCCACAGAATGGGAGAAAATATTTGCAAACTACCCATCTGATAAGGATTAAAAACCAGGATATATAAGAAACTCAACTCAATCGAAAAAAACCTAATAACCCAGCTTAAAAATGAGCAAAAGATATGAATAGACATTTCTTCAAAGAAGACATGTAAATGTCAAATAGGTATATGAAAATGTGCTCAACATCACTGATCACCAGGGAAATGCAAATCAAAACTATAATGAGATATTATCTCCTTCAAATTAAAATGCGTATAATCCAAATGACAAGCAATAATAAATGCTGGGAAGAGTGTGGAGATAAAGGGATCTCTTGTAAACTGTTGGTGGGAATATAAATTAGTACAACCACTATGGAGGACATTTAGGAAGTTCCTCAACTAAAATTATAACTTAAATATAATAAAGTAATCCCACTGCTAGGTATATACCCTAAAGAAACCAAATCAGTATATTGACTATGTGTCTACATTCCCATGTTAATTGCAGCACTATTTATAGTAGCCAAGTTTTGGAAACAATGTAAGCTCCTATCAACAGACAAATGATAAAGAAAATGTGGTTCTTATGCACAGTGGAGTACTAGTCAGCTATAAATAGGAATGACATTATGTAATTTGCCACAACATGGGTCCAAGTGGAAGACATCACATTAAGTGAAATAAGACAGGCACAGGAAGACAAACTTCACATGTTCTCACTAATTTACGGTACCTAAATATTAAAACAATTGAACTCATGGGAATGGACAGTAAGAATGATGGTTACCAGAGGCTGGGAATGAGGGACTCTTTGGGATGCTTAGTGGGTACAAAAATATAATTAGAGAAAATAAAAAATATATAGTATTTGACAGCAAAACAGGAGGAATATAGTCAAGAATAACTTATTGTACATTTCAAAATAAATAAAAGACTATAATTGAAATGTTTGTAATACAAATAAAGGATAAATGCTTTAAGTGACAGATACCCCATTTACACTGGTGTGTAATGAGTACACGTCATATGCCTGTATCAAAATATCTCATGCACCCATAAATATATACAACTATTATGTGCCCACATAAATTAAAAAATTTTTTAAATGAAATGTCATGATAACTAGTCAAATGATTCATTAGATATTTAGAACAAATAATTTTGGTGCTGTGCATACAAAATCATGAATTATATGGCAGAGAATCTAAGAACCTATGAGAAATTGAACATTTTATAATGTATTTACTAGAATTCTCCTCCTATATGAAAGGAAATTCAGGCTTACACAATGGAAAATACCTGGCCAAGGAAAATTTTAAATTGATTTTCTAAAAATTTCTGCCCTTTATTCAGTAATCTTCAGAGGAAAATACAATGTTAAAAAATGAGAAGTGAGAAAGACAGAGAGATAATATTTTTGTCAAAGGCTATCTATGATAGGATTATTTTGTGCAATTTTTCTAGAAAGTCAACATACAGTAACAATAACTTTGCATTAAACAGTCATTTGCCTACTAGTTTCTTTAAAATTAAAGATGAAAGCATATGATGAATAACATTTAGGAATTATTTAAAGAGAAAATATTAATTTTTGTATATTGAAAATCAGATGTAACATTTAGGGTAAGCATTATATTTAAGGTAAGAAGCATTTCCTGGCTTCTGCAGAGGTGACTAATGATGTCCATGAGTGGCACTCATGACGTCTTTATCAAATGACTGCTCAGCCATTTGTTCTCTTCAAAACAAACTTCCTCAAGTTTTTGTAAAATCTGTGGACTGAACATTTTTCAGATCTTCAATTACTGGTTCATTTTTTCTTAGTAATTCTTCTTAAATTTCTCTCTCTCTTTCCACAATTTACTAAAAGCAGCCAAGAGAAACCAAGTTGCTCCTCAAAATTTTACTTCAAAATCTTCTTCACTAATATATAATTTCATTGCTCACAAGTTCTATCTTCTACTGTTAAAAGAAAAACTTTACCCAAATTAAATTCAAAAGAGTTTAATTGAGCAACAAATGATCCGTGAATCAGGCAGCCCCCAAATAACAGCAGATTCAGAGATAGTCCAGGAGTGCCTCATGATCGGAACAAATTTATAGACAGAAAAAGTAAAGTGACATACAGAAATCAGAAGTGAGGAACAGAAACAGCTAGATTGGTTACAGTTTGGCATTTGCTTATTTGAAAACAGTTTGAACACTCAGCAGTATATGAGTGGTTGAAGTATGATTGCTGATGAAATAGCTTCATTGCCCGAAGTGGCACCTGAAGTTCTTGGTATCATGGCCGAGGAAATCAAGGATGTGGACAAAACATGGGTCCTTGGTGTTGAGCAGGAATTTAATAGGCAAAAGAAAGGGAACAGCTCTTTGCTACAGAGAAGGGTCCTGAAAAAGGGTTGTCATTCAGCAGTGAAATGCAAGGCTTTCTATAAAGGAGCTAGTGGGGAGGTAGTATCTTATCTACTTAGGGTATGAAAAACCAGTTATGACCCGGTGTGCCACCTGAATAGAGTGTGAATTTCTGGCAGTCTCCACCTCAGTCTTTTATAATGCATGTGGGTCCTTTGCCTGAGCTACTCCACCTTGCTTTCTTACTGAGCATGTGCTAAAAAGGGGAGGTGGAGTCCTCATAGTGAGCATGCCTGGCCCCAGGTACTTCTTTCTATAGGTGCAGTTGCAGCTGTCCCCCAACATGAAAGCTTCCAGTTTCCTTATCTATGTTTGCTGCCCTATTTTCCAGGCTGCTCTTTGTTAGAAAATAAGTGATCTCAAAGATTTTCTCCCATTCTGTAGGTTGTCTGTTCACTCTGATGGTAGTTTCTTTTGCCTTGCAGAAGCTCTTTAATTAGATTCCATTTGTCTATTTTGGCCTTTATTTCCATTGCTTTTGGTATTCAGCCTATCTGACAAAGGGCTAATATCCAGAATCTACAAAGAACTCAAACAAATTTACAAAAAAGAAATTAAACAACCCCATCAAAAAGTGGACAAAGGATATGAACAGACACTTCTCAAAAGAAGACATTTATGCAGCCAACAGACACATGAAAAAATGCTCATCATCACTGGTTATCCGAGAAATGCAAATCAAAACCACAATGAGATTCCACTGTATGACAGTTAGAATGGTGATCATTAAAAAGCCAGGAAATAACAGATGCTGGAGAGGATGTGGAGAAATAGGAACACTTTTACACTCTTAGTGGGAGTGTAAATTAGTTCAATCATTGTGGAAGACAGTGTGGCAAATTCCTCAAGGATCTAGAACTAGAAATACTATTTGACCCAACAATCCCAATACTGGGTATATACCCAAAGGATTATAAATCATGCTACTATAAAGACACATGCACACGTATTTTTATTGCAGCAGATGAAGGGAGACTGCTTGACATTCTAGAGATGGCTGAATGCAACATTTAAAACATTTGAGAGAATACAGCACACCAGGGAGACTACTATTATGACTATCAGGAGGATAATACTGAAAGTTTAAAGTATGCTCCTTAGCAAGGGTTTCCATAAACCAAACTACCTAAAATCAAATAGATCAAAGAATGAACTAAAGAGTCTATTCACTTAACTAAATGGTATTTTCATTAATCCCCTACAGCTGAATCTCTAAATTCAGTGGGTTTCTAGATTGGATCTTCTGAGGGGTTGACTGTCCTCAGTGAGCCATAAAAAGGCTTCTTTACATGGTATACTATAATAACCTACTGTTACAACATCAATCCCCTTGCATGGGAGCGTTTTTATACAACCAGAAAACATGCATTGAAAATGACAATTGAATACAATCCCTTTATAAAATATTTAAATGTACCATTAGACAACCAAATGTGCCTAAAGCTTTTATTATTTTCCCAGGAATGTGGGTTTGACAAATCAAACGTTGTTTATAAACTATTTTACCAATTTATGAGTCACCATACCAACATATTTAACTTAGATCATTTTATCTTTTCTGTGATAAGTCATGGAATGCAGAACTTTTAATAATAAAAACTTTAAGGAATCAGGAAAACAGGGCAGCCTCCTGGTTCAACATGAGTCTATGATTAATTAACATTATATTTATATCTTCTTGAATACCAGCTGTTTTATCAATTTAGGTCTATAGCACTGATAACTGATGGGTTATCATAGGTAATTTGACTTAGACCAAGGAATTCATTCAAATTGTATATCTAAACAATTTCAGTATTGGCTGATTTAGCATGCACATCTGGCAAAGTATTTCCTTGGTATTCAATTAATTTTTGTTCTACTTGGTTTAGCAGCTTTATAAACCAGTCAGTCTTTTTATTAAACTTTCAAGAATTCTTACCCAGTCCAATTCTTGGGGAATTGGGGAATTCATGGTGTATTCTTACCCATGATGTGATTTTTAGGTCATTAGAAACCTGCATTCAAGAGTGCTTTTCAGGATCCTGTCCATCCTTTCATGAATCCCTTTTCCAAAAGACACCATATTCTAGTATTTTGCATGATTGTGAATTTTTTCAAAAAATGCATCAGAATTAAGCAATTAACTGTGAAAATGACTTTAAATAGTTATAGTTGAAAACACAATTGACAAGAAAATTTGGTTATTTCTGCGGTCTACAATGATTTAACATAATAGACATAATTATGATTGATAGCATATACTCAGACACATTTAAATTTTAGAAATCTCATACAATTTTGGAACATATTGATGGAATACACTAAAATATAATCTGAGGGAGGTTAAACATTATCTTTCATTTTGACAATGCTTCCCATGTAACTTAACATGTTAAATAGTCCTATCTACCTCTCTTTTGGATGCTTCAGGGGCCTTCCCAAAATTAGAGGTCAGAAAAGACAATTTGAAGCTAACATTTGATTTTGTGAAGCCCATTAAATATGTTAAAGGTTTAAAACAGTTGATATTATGAAATAGAATTCCAGGCCACCATAAGCCATGCATTTAGCCAAAATGATGACTAAAAAAATTTTTTAAAGTGAATAACTTTCACCTATGAAAAGGGACAGAGGGAAGACTTAGCTTTCCAAACAATCTGTCTCTTTTGTTTCCCTTCTTTTTACAGTAGTTTATTCAAAAGGAAAACAGAAATATTTCATTATTATTTAATATTACATGAAAATCTTGTTCAAGAGAGAAAGCCAAATTTCACCCTTGCATTAGTCTACAATTAATGTCAATCCCAATTTTTAATGAAACTTATAGACAAATCTATCAATCTTAATTGGTTTCACCATAAGATGAGATAACCATAAACCTTTTATAACCCTTTATAATTTTTGTGAAAGAACAGACCAGTGCTCTAAGAAAAAACAGTTGTGGTTTTATTGCAATATTCAGTTTACAAAAAAACTTAACACTACTCCTTTATAGCTAATGTTCACACAGAATTTCCTTTTACAAGATTAATTTTTTACAAAACTTCCACAACTTGCTCAAACATTTAGATTTATATTATCTAATTTAAAACAATCTTTCAACCCTCTAAAATAGGCAAAAATTTACATTCTTATGTCTTTTTATAATCTTTTACTAAAAACATATTTTAATTTCTTTACACACCTTGCATGTATTTTTTTTTCAGTAGTCTCCATTACATGTGCTAATGGTAGCTATTAGCAATTATTAATTTTAGTGAAAATCCTGATAAGCTATTTTAATTATGTACTAGGTGCAGTTAAGGTCTGATTCTGTCCAACATAGCCAGGGTTGTGGCAAAATCCACAGTTCCCCAGGACTTACCAAACTGTAAAGCAGGCAAGTCAAAAAATTTTCAAGAACCAAAGAAGCAGTTTATAATCTTAAAGCATAATTTAGCAGACATAATATCTGATCCACCCAATTTAGACCAAATGTCTTTATTTTATCAATAATCTCTAAAACTGCTTTTATTTCCAAAAGATTACTAAAGTTACATAAACTAAAACATATTATTTACAGTTTTTAGTTTTCTTTGAAAATATTTGATTTAAGCGCTTATTTTTTAAACCAATTAATTAGTCCTCTTTTATATAAATATCACACACACAACACACATATAACTACACAGACAGACAGAAGAAGCTCCAGTAGTTGTAGCATTTTTCATTTGCCAGTTTTTAAGTTTTTTAAGCAGAATACTGGCTTTAGGGGTAGAGTTCTTGGAGGAACATGTCCAGGAAATCATGCAGTTTCCAGGGACTAATATAATAAGCAGGCTTAGCTGAAAGGCAAAACAGATTAGAAATTAATGGTCCCATCCCCATTTTTATACCAGATCCTGGGTCCCAAAAAGAGGGAATCAGCCCATCTCCCATGGAAGTCTTATCCCTCAGTGGAGGTAGGGACAACTCCATATTCCTAGGCGGCCAAGAGCATGCTTCTCTGATCCAAAGGCAAAGAGCTGAGTAGTCCCATAAATGCCTTTAGACATCCCTAAAAATATGTCATACCTAGTTATTACATGCCAAAGGCCTCTCATAATATGAAGTAATTTCTGACACCCCCAAAAGTCAAAAATGTCACCTAATGCAATGCAAAACAAAACAAAGTCTTACATTTTGAGAAGAATCTATCTACTTTCAACTTCTGGGGTTTCACGAGGAAAACAGGTTTTTCCCAGAACTAGGTCTATGGTGCCTCTTCTGTTTTTCTTAAGCAGCCGCAGGCTGTTAGAGCTTGAATATCCACTTTTAATTAAACTGACTTTTAACTGTAGTGCCCAAGAGGTTGTGTGGGATAACCAAATTAACATTTTCCATTCTGGCCAGAGCAAAATATGTGTGACAAAACATAGAGGTTAGCCACTCTTCTTAGTACCCGATATTGAACAGGCAAGGCTCACACGTGCCCCCAGATGGGCCCCATTATCTCTAAATTGCTTTGGAATCTTCTTCATATTAATAGACATCCCTAGATGACACTAATTTGGGAACCCTCATTTTTTAATGCAATTCAGTGCATTCTGAACATTCTACTGTAAGTTATCTTCAGAAAGATTTTACCACTTGTGTAAGACGTCGCTGCTCTCCTGGCCTAATATATAAGCTGGTAGGAACTTAGGTTTGTAGAAATTAAGAATCCCATTTTAACCTAAAATGTTGGCTTTACTCTCAGGTTACCTTGATTAACTTAGTCAATATTTTTTTTTTCCTACCTAATCACACAAGAAAAATGAAACTAAGGAGTAGAACACAAAAATCCCTGTGAATTTTCCAAAGCCAACTTTTACAACCCCCACAATATTACCATTTGCTACCAGTTTCTTTTTAATCCAGTCAAATTTAAGAGACCTCTAATCTGATCCAGTTAATTACTGGATCAAATCTGATTCTAGATCCAGTCCAGTTTCTGTTGTGACTTCCAAAACCAGTTTGGAGGGAAATTTGTTCAATGAAACTCAGAGAGCTCAAAACACAAGCCCATGGAGCTCTGAAATCCAAGAAAGAACTTACCGTGATTCCCAGCCATTCTGAGAGATTAAAGAACACAGGTGGGTCCTTGCAGGTAACTTGCTTATTCACTCAGTGCTCGTGGGGGTCGTTAGGGGCTCTGCTTCAGATCACACTCCTGACACCATCTGTTAAAAGAAAAACTTCAGCCAAATTAAAATTAAAAGAGTTTAATTGAGCAACAAATGATTTCTGAATCAGGCAGCCCCCAGAAGCACAGCAGATTTAGAGAGACTCCAGGGGCACCTCATGATCAGAATAAATTTATAGACAAAAATGTAAAGTGACGTACATAAATCGGAAGTGAGGTACAGAAACAACTGGATTGGTTACAGGTTGGCGTTTGCCTTATGTGAACACAGTTTGAACACTCAGCAGTGTATGAGTGGTTGAAGTATGGCTGCTGGGATTAGCCAAGACTCAGCTCTTGTTACAGACACTCCTAAGTTAGCTTTTCAATCTTGTCTGCCTATTAAGTTAGGGTATGATTTACCCACAAGGACTCCAATATAGAAGTGCAGAGTTCTTCTCCTACCATATTTAGTTTACTTTAAAATTACAGTGCATTAGATCATTGTTCAGCCAAGTTATTTGCTGCTCTATAACAAGGATTGACTTTTCTCCAGTTCCCAACACCATGTTCCTCATTTATATCTAAGCCCTCAGCAGAATTATCCTTAACATTCACATTTCAAAATTGCACCTCAAAACCTTTCTAGCTTCAGTTCAGATCCGAAGTAACCTCTACATGTTTAGATATTTGTTACAGCAACAATCCAATTTTTGGTACTAAAATCTGTATTAGTCTGTTCCGGTTGTCATAATAAAACATTATAGACTGGGTGGCCTAAACAATAGGAATTTAGTTCTTACAGTTTTGGAGGCTGGAAAGTCTTAAGACTGAGGTGCCAGCTGATTCTGTTTCAGGTAAGGGTTTTTTCACTGGCTGGTAGAAGGATATATTTTCACTGTATCTTAGTAGCAAGAGAAATAAGACCAAGCTCTCTAGGCTCTCTTCTCATAAGAACACTATCTTATTCAACTTGGGCTGCTATGACAAAGTACTATAGACTAGGTGGCATTTACATACCAATATTTATTTCTCACAGTTCTGGAGGCTGGACATTTAAGACCAGGGTGCCAATATAGTCAGGTTATGGCGATAGACTTCTGAGTTGCAGACTGCCAAATTCTGACTGTGTCCTCACATGGTGAAAAAGGAAGAGAGCTCTATCAGATCTCTTTTACAAGGGCATTAATCCCATTCATAGGCTCTATACTCATGACTTAATCTTTTCCCAAAGGTTTTATCTCCTCAGACCTTCTCACGTAGTGTTAACGTTAAGATTTGTACACATAAATTTTGGGGAGACACAAATATGTAGTCCATAACATATACTAATGCTATGATGGATATTGTAAGTCCCACTTTTGTGATCTTATTCAACCTTATTATCTATCTCAAAATAGAGTGACATTCAATATTATAAATTTTAGGAGACACAATTCAGTCTATAACACTCTTTTAAACTTTAAGTACTATAATTTTTTTTTTTTTTAAGTTTGAAAGAACCTGGAACTTAAGTTATGAAGGATGTGAAGTTTGAAAGCTGATTATAAAACATTAAGAAATTCTGATTCTAAGAGAGTATTTGATTAAGTATCCTGATCAACCCATCTCTGAAAACATGTAAAACAGTTGCTTAAATGTTTTGAGACACTTATTTAAATGTTTATATTAATACTGTGAGGCCAGACATCAAGTGAAAATAAAACCCAGAGACAGAAGCATAGACAGAGATTTGCATTTACATTGAAGGCATTTGATAAACTGAATAAATTCAAGTTTCTTTTTCATGGCCTCAGGGAAAACTGGTGTAGGTCCATCTACCTTTGTTACAAGACTCCAGCTTTTCTCTTCCTCCTGCAAGAAGTTGGTATCCTATGGTCCAGAGCATTAATTTGAGTATAAATTATAAATAATCTTGCCCACTGCTGAGGAGATTTCCAGGAAAAAAATACTGCTTGGAAAAGATTGCTAAATGGACAGGAAAGTCTCCCAAGAGATTTAGTAAACACAAGCAAGCCTCTGGGCAAGTTTTCAGCCCTAATACATGCCCCTTGCTTGTCATTACATTTTTTAAATTATGAATATATTGCAATGTAGTAATGGGAATTATATTGTCTGCAAGCATCTGCCAGCAGCAATCACACATCTCCTGTGTAGGAACACAATTACAACTTAGGCCTCAATAAAACCTACACACAACTTTCCAAGAGGTTGGAGTTCACAAATATAAAGCAATAAGGCAACATAAACAAGAACAAGAATAGACAATAAACAGACGAACCATTAGTGCTATAACAAGACATTAAAAGTCAAGAATTGAAATAATTACATTTAATGCATTTGGCAATACAAAACATTAGGCTGAATAGGCAAGTAATAATCATAAGACTTCAAAAATACTCATGTAGATTGTAAAATAAACAATAATTCTCAAAAAAAAATTAAACTAGAAACCATTAGTTAGACTTAGCAACAGAAGTGACTCAACTCAAGTGAGAAACTATGATTTGGAAAAACAAAACAAAACTAAACTAAAAAGATCAATATTACACTGGTTAGTAACAAGCCATAGGTCTTGCCCACGCTCAAGAGAAGAATCTTATGTAAGGAAGCGGGGGAAATTGTGGCCCATCTTAGTTTGCATTTGCTGCAGCCCACCATTAAGCCATACCACCACCGCCACACACACTCCGTCATATAATGGTAGAATAGATGGAGGATGGCAGCTATTAAAATTATGATTTAAATCAGGGGAAATTTGGTGATAAAAAACTATCCACTGGTCTAGAGCAGTTGTTAGCTTGTGGAACACTGGAAATTCCTTGATTAGGTTTTAAAGCCTAGCAGTAGTTCTCATTACCTTTCAGCTCTGCTTCTTTACCCTGGTTTCTGTCCTCCAGGACATCCTTCCTATTTGATATGGTTTGGCTGTGTGCTCACCCAAATCTCATATTGAATTGTAGCTCCCATAATTCCCCATGTTGTGGGAGAGACCCAGCTGGAGGTAACTGAATCACGAGGGTTTTTTTTTCCCCAGGCTGTTCTTCTGATAGTGAATAAGTCTCATGAGATCTGATGGTTTTATAAAGGGAAGCTCCCTTGCACACACTATTAGCCCTCCATCATATAAGATGTAACTTTGCTTTTCCTTCACTTTCCACCGTGATTGTGAGGCCTCCCTAACTATGTGGAACTGTGAATCAATTAAACCTCTTTCCTCTATAAATTACCCAGTTTTGGGTATGTCTGTATTAGCAGCGTGAGAACAAACTAATACAGTAAATTGGTGCCGGTAGAGTGGGGTGCTGCTCTAAAGATACCCAAAAATGTGGAAGTGACTTTGGAACTGGGTGACAGGCAGAGGTTGGAACATTTTGGATGTCTCAGAAGAAGATAAGAAAATGTGAGAAAGTTTGGAACTTACTAGAGACTTCACGGGCTCAGAAGGGGAAGATATGGGGAAGCTTAGAACTTCCTAGATACTTGTTGAATGGCTTTGACCAAAATGTTGACAGTGATATGGACAATGAAGTCCAGGTTAAGCTGGTCTCAGATCGAAATGAGGAAATTGTTGGAAACTGAAATAAAGGTGACTCTTGCTAGGTTTTAACAAAGAGATGGGTGGCATTTTATCCCTGACCTAGAGACCTGTGGAACTTTGAACTTGAGAGAAATTATTTGGGATATCTGGTGGAAGAAATTTCTAAGTGGCAAAGCATTCTAAAGGTGAGAGAATGAAAGTTTGGAAAATTTTACAGCCTGACAATGCATTATAAAAGAATAACCCATTTTCTGGGGAGAAAATTCAAGCAAACTGCATAAATTTGCATAAATGAGGAGGATCCCAATGTTAATCACCAAGACAATGGAAAAAATGTCTCCAGGGCATGTCAGAGATCTTCATGGCCACCCCTCGCATTACAGATTTGGAGGCCTAGGAGGGAAAAAGTTTCATGAGCTGGGCCCAGGGCCTCCCTGCTCTTTGCAGCCACTGAACATGGTGCAGTGCCCTGCATCCCAGCTGTTTCAGCTCTAGCTGTGGCTAAAAGGAGTCAACATACAGTTCAGGCCATTGCTTCAAAGTGTGCAAGCCCCAGCTGTTGGCAACTTGCACTTGGGTGTGGGGCGTATGAGTGCACAGAAATCAACAACTGAAGTTTGGGAACCTTTGCCTAGATTTCAGAGGATGTATAGAAATGCCTAGATCTTCAGGCAGAAGTTTGCTGCAGAGGGGAGGCCCTCTTGGAGAACCTCTGCTAGGGTAGTGTGAAAGGCAGAGGTGGGGTTGGAGCTCCCACACAGGGTTCCCAATGGGGCACTGCCTAGTGGAGCTGTGAGAAGAGGACCACTGTCTTCCAGAACTCAGAATGGTAGATCCACTGACAGCTTGCTCTGTGTTCCCGGAAAAGCCACACACAATCAACAACAGTCCATGAAATCAGCCAGGCAGGGGGCTGTTGTGCAGAACTTTTTTAGTTCATCTAAAACAGGGTCTTTGTCTGTCCTACAGCCACAGAAATTTAGGCTCACAGATGGTTTGAAGGGTGACTGAAGCAGGGTTTTATTGGACAAAAAGAAAGAAAATGGCAAAACAAGGATTCTTGCTAGGCTACAGTGCCTACTAGAGCACTTCCTGCCCAACAGTCTGAATCCCAGGTTCCACACAGGAAGAGGAGGGGCCAGGCTCTTCCCTGCTGCATATGTCATGAACTTCTAGAGGCTCCATCTCAGTGGGCAGGCTGATTGGAGTGTCTCCAGGTATCCCCTCCCACTTGGCTGTTTCATTACCCATTCTAATGAGGTATATCTAACTGCCATTATATTAAGGATAAGAATGAAGACCAATTTTAACTGCTTCCTGCTGATGTGAGGTGCTGTTTTGAGGGAAATGGCAGTTAGAGCTCTCTCAGAGGCCTATCTAAGGGTTCCCAGCAGAAGGCACTGTTGTCAGAAGCTCTGGTTGTATGACTGTTTGGAGTTTGATGGCCTGAAGGCAAGAACAGACAAATCAGGTTATTAGAACACATGTAGCAAAATGAAACAAAGGGAGGGGTAAGAACAGCTCAAAAATCCCAAAACCTTTTGCCAGTTTGCACAGGGAGAGGGAGGCCTAAAGTTCGACTGGCAAAAACACTTTACCCTATTGCCAACATGTTGGGCTTCTGAGTCCCCTTCCCCTGATCCTAAGCCAACCAGTTTAATGATTGAGAAAGTAATTCTTTCCAGTTTGGAGGATACATTTAAGGGGAGTGTCTAATAGTATGAAGACACAATTACCTATCAGTGAAGAGAGGACAGAGGAAGAGAGAGAGAGAGAGAAAAAAAAAAAAGATTTATTTTTTGAGTCCCAGGGCTTCAGGATGCATTTGAAAGGGATAGAGACTAAAAATGAATGGCTACCCATCTAGAAAGAGGGAAGCAGGCATCCCTGGTCTCCTCTTCCTAGTAGATACCCACAGGACATGAGGGAGTGAAGGCAGAGCATCCTCTTTCTCTCTTCCATCTTTGCATCCCCAAGTCCCAATGACCTTGACAGGTCCCGCCATGAGTGCCAAAGTGGCTTACATTTATGAAGCAGGGAGGGCCTAGAGAATAGGAATTATCATCAGCTCTCACCTATGCCTCTATCTGCCTTATTGTCAGTAGCCTTGTAGGTCCCTAGAGCTCATTTATGCCATGTATATTAACGTGGCATTTATCCATGAAACAGGAAGCTTGGGGGTGGCTTAATTGGCAGGAATCAGCCATGGTCACCTGCGCTGTGCCTTTTAACTTCCATTATTGTCTTCTTTGGATCCCTCAGATCCAACTATCCTTCCTAGGGCTTTGACCCAAAGCTTGAAATTGAGTTTGGAACAAAAATGTGTCTCAGTGGGGTGTGTGGACTCCTTATCATAAGCTGAATGTTAAGGTAAAACTGTGGAACTGAGCCCTCCTCCAACAAGGGAGAGGAAAGGATGTCTTATGACGTATCCAGATAACTGGTAGCTATAGTTAAACTTGCTAGGATTTGGGTGCATGGTGAATGGCTTGGTTAGTTCCTTTGATTTTACTTTCCCAAAATGGAAACCTCTGGTGATGGGCACTCTATTTATTCCATCACCTGGCAGGATTTGCAGGATAATTGCTCAGAACTAGAATATTGATCCAGACTTTTACATTACTCACACCTCTTGTTCTTTTTGATCTGCAGCTGGAGTTTGCTAGTTTTCACAGGGACAAGCAGAGTTAGTCTAAAATGTAGGCAAAAACTTAAAAACATCTAATGAGTTAAGAATTTAATGACAACTGTATGATAAGTTTTGAAACAAAACTTCTCTCTCTCTAACCTCATTTTTGTTAAAAAAAAAACAAATCATCATAGGGCTAAGTGGTTTGCAAAACAGACTTTAGTCTTATAATTTGCCTGATGATTTTCATGAAGTACAGCAAAAATAATTTTCTATACAGGCCTTTTGGATTGACTTTGATGGAAGTGTGCTCCACACTTTGTGTGCATGGTGGTTGCACCCAATCACAGATAGAACCTTTTAAAGGAATCACAGATAAGACCTTTTAAAGCCCAGTCTAGCCAGGGGTTTGTATCCTCAAATACCTGTGAGTTGGGTGATCCTCTCCTCTTAAGTTTCCATGATAAACTTGGAGCTCCTAGGCCTGTTAGAAAGTGACATTCTTTACTGACCACAGGTCAGAACTTTATAAAGGTACTGTGTAGACAGGGGTATGAGGTCAGTTTCCTCACTAGGCTTTTATTGGTTCTGCAAGTTGAGACTGACTCCTTAAAGAGAAGCATACCCTACCAGTCAAAGACTTATTAAAATAACCACTTTCTCCGATTGTGTCCTGTTGCAAAAGAAAAATGGATTCTTATTGCACTGATGCAAGCAACTCTACTGCTATAAGTTAAGAATACCCACAGATAGTTTCTAAATTCTAGAAGAACCAGGCAGAGAGAAACAAACATGCTCCAAATTTTGATCACAGGATGTATACTTTACTTAATTATTAAAGGCTATAAATAGTTCAAAATCAATTTCCTTGACGCTGTAGAACAAACAAGGATCAGCAATATTCTAAGTAAAAGTCAAAAAGGTTGCTTCAGCTTTCTGAGTTCAGTCCATTTAGTTAACTCTTGTTTTGCTTTATATTTGTGACTATTTCAGCTCTTCATGAGTCCTGTACATTTTTCTTTATTCCAATGTTACAATCTCTAAAGTTAACAGAAACCTGATTGCCTCAAATACAATCAGAAATTGTATTTAAGAGCACCTATCAGAGTCCTACAGCTTATTATAAACCATCTTTTGAAAAGAATTAAACAAGACAATAATTATCTGTGAATAGCGAAATGTCCAGGGTAGTTACAGTCAGAAACACAATTGTTTCTTAAGTTTACAATAACAACATACAAATCTTCATTATGAATGATAACATACACTCAGACATTTGAGTTTTAGAAAATCCCATACTTTTTTGGAACATATATTAGCATTATTCACAAAAATATAACCTAAAGAAGACTGAGCATCATTTTGGCAATTCCATATACCTAAACATGTCAAATAGTCCTGTTTACTTCCTTTTTCTGGACATTCCAAGTCCTTCTGGACGATCTGAAAAGTCAGGTGCCAGAGAAGACAATTTTGAAACTTAAGTTTGATTTTGGAAAGGCTAATAAATATGTTAAGTTTAAAAAAGACTTGATATTATAAAACAGAATTCCAGATTACCATAAGTTATTTATTTTGTCAAAATGATGACTCAGAAATTCTAAAGAAGCAAAGCCTTTTATAACCCTTTACAAATTTTGCCAAAGAGCAGATCAGCACCTTAGGAAAACCTTGTTCTGCTTTTATTGCAACGCTCAATTTACAGAAAAAACCACCTAATGCCTTTTTTTTTTTTTAATTTAGTCAGTATGTTCAACAGAGAAGCTCTTCTATGAGATAAATTTCCACAATTCTTCCTCCACCTCTTTGAACCTTCAGCTTTCCCTATCTAACTCAAAACAGTCCTTTAACCCTAGGCAAAAGTTTACATTTCTATGCCTCCTTATAACCTTTTACTAAAAAACACATTTTACTGTTTTTACACACCTTGCATATAAATCTATTTCCAGTAGTTTCAATTAACCCCTAGCAATTTTTAACTTTAAGGTAAAACTTAGTAAGTTGCTCTAATTGTGTGCTCACTGCAGCCAAGGTTTGCCTTATTAGTAAAGGGCACGGTTAGTTCCATATTTCCCCAGGCCTTACCAGTTGTGAAGCTATCAAGCCAAATAGTTCTCAACACCCAAAAAGCAGTTAGTAATCTCAAAACACTTAGCAAACCTTGCATCTTACCTGCAGAGTTTAGTTCACCTATTTACATTTTAATGACACCTGCATTTTATCAATAATCTTTAAGGTTGTTTTTATTTATCAAAGATAAAAGTCACAAACTGAAAGTTACTGCAGCTTATGTCTTCCCTTAAAAAAAAAAAATATTTGATCCAAGCACTTGTTTTTCTTTAGGCCAAGTTAATTAGAGTTATTCTTACAGACATTACACACAATACACACACAGGCAGAAGAAAACCCAGTCCCCACAAGATCCTTTTTCACAATCAAAACTTTACAGAGTACTAACAGCAATAGTTGGTGGGGTGGGGTGGGGCGGTGGGGCGGGGGAGGATAAGGGGGCGGGGACTGGCCTAGTAAAAACATACTCTAAAATCCAAAAAGGGGAAAAAAAAGATTTCCAAGGTTAACTGCTGATGGGGTGGAGAAGGGTAAAGAAAAGAAACAGCTTAAAAATGCCTGAAGAAGAACCTCTTATTCTTATGCAGCTGGGTCCTCCAGCAAGGAGAAAAGTTTAAGCTTAATCCATGTATACCTAGCGTTCCATTGTTGGAATGCTAAGGTTTTGGGAGTTATTTATATCCTACTGTTCAAGGTCATCACCAAGATCTGATTTTTCACACACAAAAAGTTTGCAGCTTCCTGCATACATGGGTTAATTACTGTCCGATAGAGTTCAATCCTCTAACCAGGGAAGGGAAAGACTACGGCTGCTGGGAAAACACCAGTCAGCCATCCTGGACACCTTGGGCCATGTGTCCAATTCCCAGCAGGCAGGGAAGAGCAGCCAGGAGCTGCTGCTCACTGGTCGGTCAAGAAAAAGGAAGGAAAAGGCCTTGAAAAGGCCCAAGAGCAATGGGGCGTGGGGGCATGGTTTCCCTACCCACAGAAATCGGAGGATGGAAAAGCTTAGGAGCAACAGTGAGAGGTTTTGAGTCCCCATTTCACTCGCCACTCCTTCAGCCCCTAGGTTGCACACCAAAAATGTTACAAGACTTTCCTCAGTTCAACTAAATATGGGGTTCTTGTCCATCTCACACCATGAAAATTTAGGCTCGCAGACAGCTTGAAGAGTAAGTGAAGCAGGGTTTTATTGGGTGAAAAGGAAGAAAAAGAGGAAACAGGGACTCTCTTTAGGTCAGAATCTTGCTAGAGAGTCTCCCACCCGGCTGACTGAATCCCAGGTTCCACACAGAAGAGGAGGGGTCAGGCTCCTCCCTGCTACAAGCATAGTGAACTTCCTAAGGCTCCACCTCAGTGGGCAGGTTGATTGGAGTTTCTCCAGGGACCGCCTCCCACTTCTGTCTCACTGTACTCTGCAAAGCCACAGGGGTGGAGCCACCCAAAACCAAGGGAGCCCAGTTCTTGCATCAGGGAGACTTGCATGATAGACATGGAGTCAAAGGAGATCACTTTGGAAATTTAAGTTTTAATGGTTGCCGTATGGGATTTCAAACTTTCATGGATCTGTAGCCCCTTTGTTTTGGCCAATTTCTTCTATTTGGAATGGATAAGTTTACTCAATGCCTGTACTCCCGTTGTATCCAAGAAGTACTTAACTTGCTTTGTATTTCACAGGCTCATAGGTGGAAGAGAGTTGCCTTGTCTCAGATGAGACTTTGGACTGTGTACTTTCAAGTTAATGCCGAAATGAGTTAAGACTGGGAAACTCTTGGGAAGTCACAGTTGGTTTTGAAATTTGAAGACATGAGATTTGGGAGAAACTGGGGTGGAATGATGTGGTTTGACTGTGTCCCCACACAAATCACATCTTAAATTATAGTTCTTGTAATTCCCACGTATCGTGGGAGGGACCCAGTGGGAGGTAATTAATCATGGGTGTGGTTTTTTCCTGTGCTGTTCTCAAGATAGTGAATAAGTCTCATGAGTTCTGATGGTTTTATAGAGGGGAGTTCTGCACATACTCTCTTTGCCTGCTGCCATGTAAAATGTGACTTTGCTCTTCCTTCACCTTCCACCATAATTTGTGAGGCCTCCGGAGCCATGTGGAACTGTGAGTCAATTAAACCTCTTTTCTTTATGAATTACCCAGCCTTAGATATGTCTTTATTAGAAGCAGGAGCGCTCACTAATACACTATTTAATGAAATGTATCACATGCGTGCAGCTAAGTCCTTTTTTTAACAGCCTGCTGCCTGACAACAGGATTTTGGGCATCAAATAGGCTCCTATCATTGTGTACTTTTTCTGTCTTTTTCAGCTAAGTTGGTAGAATCTTTGCTGACATTATTTTCCCGAAAAATTTTTGGATCTCCCGCACAAGTGAAGAGGTTAAGAATCAAGACACGCTTTCTTTTTGTTTAACAACAAATTCCTCAGATTATCTCTCTTCTATTACATTTATAAACAACATGAAGAAACCAAGCAGCAACTTCAACAATTTGCCTAAACATCTACTTGGCTATAAACTAAATTTTTCTCTTATTTCTTCTACCTTTCACTTAACTATAGGCAGCACCTTTCCTAACTTTTCTATCACCATATAAACAGAATTTACTTTTCCCAGTTTTCAATAATACCTTTCTCACTTCCTTTTGCATCCCTCAAATCTAGATTTCTAATAATACTAGCCTGTAAAAGGCAAATCAGACTTTCAATACCATATCGTCAATATCCTTCATCCTCAGTATATTGCCTAATTAGAAAGCGAATGCCACAAAATTATCACAAAACTCTGCATTCAGGTATTACGAATGTGTGTATCTTATGTTGTTACCACGACAATAATACTACAAACTTAGCAGCAAAACACAATGTCCATTTATGATCACATAGTTTCTGTGGGCCGGAAGTCCAGATACGACTTAGCCTTGTCCTTTTTAAGGCCTCAGTGAAAGTGACATCCAGGCCTGTGTACTTATCTGAAAATACAACTGGGGAAGAATCTCCAGTTTTCTGAGCTTCAGAGCTCATATGGATGGTTGACAGCATTCTGCTCCATGTAGGCTGTCATACTCAGGGCCTCAGTGTCTGACTGCATATCAGTCAAAGGCTGCCTTAAGTCCTTTGCTATAGAGCAATGTACAGCAGCATCACAGTTTGTTTTTTCAAAGCCAGAGTCAACTCTCAAGTTTGAGATTAAAGTGGTATGTAACATCAACATGGATGTGGAAACTTTTTTCAAATTCTATCAGAAGCAAGTCACGGATTTTGCCCACACTTAATAGTTGTAGATTGCACAAGGAAACTAGGAGGTGAGAATAATTGTAGCTCACTGTACAGTTTGTCTACCACAGTTTCTCAAAACTAATAATGGATGTTAGAAGACATTGGATACATATCTTAAATATGATGGAACATTATCTCAGTAGAATTTGTAAAAAGGGAAAAAAGAATTATTTTTAAACAAACAAATATTGTGTTTACTACATTTCCTCTCATTAATAGAAATTACAAAGATTATTGAAAGAAAAAGAAAATTCAAGTGGAAAGCTTGTACTGTAAGAAGCAATGAATGAACAAATAAGATGATAACTATAAAGTTAAACAAAAACATGACAGAGAATGGAAGAAAAAATCTTTTTTGAGTGTCGATAATTTTTAAACTAAAAACCAAAGAAGTAAATACACAGGAGGGAGGTTATGAGAATCAAAATGTTAAAACACTTTGTATTGTTTGAAATTAGAGTACAGATGGTGGTTAATTTTAAATATAAAAAAAGATACTAAAATTTCTAGAGTAGGTACTCTTAAAAATACAATTACAGTGTTCAACTTTTCAATGATTCGAGGAAAAAGGTAAATATAAAATATAAAATATATGCATACAAAAAAATGAATACAGCAAGAAAAGAGAGAAAATATATGTGAAAGGCAAGGGATGAAGAGGAACATGAATAAGATCATAGAGACAAATCCATACAGAGAAAGGATACATGATCATAAATATAAACATACTTTTGAATAACACATAAGTCAAAGAAAAAGATACGCACAAATGAGAAAATATGAAAAACAGAATAATAGTGAAAATACAGTATTTGTAGATCAATCTATACTTTATCCTATTAGCAAAAGAAAAAATAAACATGTAGTCATCTTGATAGATGCAAAAATGTGTTTGAAAAAAAAGAACACTCTCATTCACAAACTAAAAAGAGAAAAAAACTCAGAACACTAGGAATAGGAAGAATTTTCTTTTTAATTCTGATAATACAGTAACCAGAATCTCCAGTAAATCTAACACGCAATAAAAAAATATTGGGATATTTTTCCCAGAGTTGGAAATGAAAGCTACTGAAGGCTATATGAAAAATCATTCTAGCATTCCTTATTCATGTTAAACATTAAATTAAATACTGTGTAACTCAGTAATTCCACAGCTACCTTTATTCTGGAGAATTCCATCATTTTTTTAGGTTGGTTAAATTGGAGAATATCAGGAAAATGAAGAAGGATGATGTAGAGCAGACATGTTGTGTCAGATTGTCTTGTGCTCTGACCTCAAGCATGGAAGCACGGGCCTTGATTCTATTGAAGTTTGAATATATTGCTCTACATTCACAGGTCTTAAATAATACTAATATATCACTGTTATTTATGATATGTATATGTTTTTCTTTTTAATTTTAATAAGGAGGTTTATAAAAGTGGTTAAGGAGAAAAAGAACATTTGTGGAATAAATTAGAGATAAATTTCAGAAATTCTTGGATTAAATTTTTAGCAATTCTAAGTCTTACAGAATTGGACTTCCTCAACAGTTCAGATAACTTTCAGAATTAAATAATCTTCTTAGCAAGATTGGATGAGACTAATATATCAGTATTGTTCAACTATAATGCAGACTTCCATTGGGTGACAGTTGATGTTGGTTCTCTCTTATTAAATAGAAAATGTACAACAATTTCCTCAGGTCGGTGGGTAATGCTCTCCTAAATGATGTTCTTAAAGGAACTCACATCTACATAGTATTGATTATAGTGCACCTTACATTTTGCAAGTAATTAATTCACAATTGTTAAATTACCTATGTTATATTATCTTCCTAACATATTGCGAGACTGTGAAACAATAGGTATTTAATAATAATTATTGAGTTTGTAATGAGTTGAAAAACTATAGTCATATTAGGTAATGCATCTCAAACCTCATGGATTCATTTTCTAAGAAATATAGCATTTCAAAGAGAACATTAAAGCTATGTGCAAATAATTTATATGACAAACATAAATGGTCGTCCACTTTACATTTTCTGTATTTCAGGTTTCCCACCTAACCTGAGGTGATATCACCCAATTATAGGTGGAAATTGAACAATGAGAACACTTGGTCACAGGAAGGGGAACATCACACACCAGGGCCTGTCGTGGTGTTGGGGGAGGGGAGAGGGATAGCATTAGGAGATATATCTAATGTAAATGACGAGTTAATGGGTGAAGCACACCAACATGGCACATGTATACATATCTAACAAACCTGCACGTTGTGCACATGGACCCTGGAACTTAAAGTATAGTAAAAAATATTTAAAAAACAAGAAATAACAAATTATTGACTCCAATATCTTTCAATAATGAAAATGCATTTACATACAAACAATACAAGAGAAAGGAAGATCTCTTGCTCCTGAAATAGTGATTACAATGGAAGAATTCCTTAAACAGCCATTCAGAAACATTCAAGTACAAAAGGATCCATCTTTCACATCATTAGTATTCTGGTCTTGACCAAGGACAAATAAAGACCAGAGCCTATTACCAACTACTCTGTTAAAAGCTGAGTCCTTTTCTTTCATTTTGCTTGTCAAGTGTATCAAGTATCTTCAATGATAAACATTGTTTTTCACATGTGATCTGAATATATTTTAAGAGAATTATTTTAAAACACCATGCTAATTTAAAAAAAACTTCGTGATCATCATATTGCTCAAAAGTGTTATTTGTGTTACTGTCAGTTTGTTTAAACAAACTGTTTAAACATAAAATATCAAATTTCTTTTTTCAAATATATAACTGATAAAAAGGCTATGTAAGAATATTTTTTCAATTCTTCCATTCAACATCCACAATCCTCATGCAATGAGAAGTAAAACTAATCTGTTGGCATATGCCAACAATAATTAATGCAAGTGAAATAAATTGCAAGTAATTCTTCACTTGTGTATATTTTGAAACTGCTCTTGTCTCTAATCAAATAAAAATCATTCATACTTCTCACATACACACATACATATACAAAAGTAAGAGCAGCAATGTATCAGTGACAGTAACTTTCCTACAAGGAAAGCATTGCCAAATCTTCTGGCTGCCTTCTGATCCAAAAACTGAGTGTACATTTGTATTTTCTTTCTTACTTTATTAATTAGAAATATCATTTTCTGCTTTTAGAAGCTACATATATATGGTTTCCTCACATCAGAAACAGGCTACATCATGGATCAGCAGCAGATTAGAATCTGAGAGACTATATATATATATAGAGAGAGAGAGAGAGAGAGAGAGAGAGTAAAATGTAAAATAAGACTGAGCTAATTAATGAATAGATGGCCAATAAACATATTGACACAACAGTGAACTTTACTAGTAGCCAAAATATATTCCAATTTTGGCTTATCCGATTAAAGAACATTAATAAATTCATCTATGCTAAGTAGGATAAAAGACTTAAATATTTTCAGTGTTTTGGAATAGTATAAATTGTGAATAAATATTTTTATGTTTCACAATTATTTTCACAGACAACCAATTATTAATGTCCTTTAACCTGTGAGCTAATGTTATTACTAGAAACAGATTTAAGGAAAAAAAACTCAATATTATATATAAAAATTGCATGTCCATTGATATTCATAGCCACATATATTTGTGTGGGTGTGGAACATAGGGAAAATAATAAATGAGATATGCCATCATTAAAAATATTTTTTCAAAAATAAATATATAGGGAAATTTGCATTATATATTGTTAAATGGAAAATAAATTTGTGAAAATTTTATATTCAACAACATATGCAATGTTAATACAATACAGATGCTCAATAACTTCACATGAAGAAGAGAAGAAATGATATAAACATTAGCAATAATTGCCTAAGAGGTGGAAGCTACTTTATAATTTGTTGTTTGTTCAAACTACCCTCTTATTTTTCAATTTTTTAACCACAAAATAATTCTAACTTAACATGAAAAAAAGTTATTAAAAAAGAGTAAACTTGGAATATTTTATCATTGGCTACCTTATACAGATTTTCACCAGCAAAAACGTAATAGTGTATTTCTTTACTGTCATTTTTATCACTTCAAAAATATGTCAGTCCTTTACGTTGTTTGATAGAATGAATAACTTTTGATTTCTAGATTCTGTAATCTGGAAATTAGTGTAGTTCTTATTAAAATAGCCACAAATCTAAGGAAGAGTCAGATTTAGGCAAAGTCAGGTCATTTTGTTATGTGTATCAGGTTTCTCTCATCAATTCATTGTCTCATGAGTAAGCAAATTCTTCTCTCTTCACAATTCAGACACATAATCTTTTAAGACTCATTAGCCATTTTATTTGTGCAATGAAGTTTCTCTACAAAATTCTAAGCTGCTTAGTTGTAGATACTTTCTGACATTACTTTCCAGTTACTTTCTACAAAAATAAAAAAAATTAATAAATATTTAAGTATCATTAAAACTCTGGTACTCTCCCTTGCACATTTGTGCCTTTGAGGGCCCCTGCTGAGAATTAACCTTTTTGCTCACAGCTTTCCGACCTCATTTAATTTCTTTGGTTTACAATTTTAAAAAATATTTACTTACGTGCTGTGAACTTTCTATTTTCTCTTTTGAACTGAGATATGAGTTCCAAGTAATTGAGCAGTTTTTCTCTCTTTCCTAAGACCCACACATATAAGCATATCAATCAGATACATTGGTAGCAGATTTTAACACATTTCTTAATTATGAGTGCAGGTACTCGTATAGAAGAATTCTATATAGTCAAAAATGTTTTTATTATTTTTACTATTGCCTGATGTGATAGGAAACATAGAAAGATGTGCATAAACCAGATACATTTTAAATATTTATTTTCTTTAAGCCTTTGTTTTTATTTACTTTCATTGGAGGTCCAAGAATCCTTTACGTAGTTTTACTTTTGTAGAACTACATGGCCTTTTACAAGGATAAACACTTTGGGTCTTAAAGCTCTTGCCTTTTTAGATAGTGTACTTTCCTAGGTTAGTTCGTTTTGTTTAGGCTGGGTTTAAATGACTAAAAATAGTGCCTACAGGCATTTCCCCAGATAAATCATTTCATATACTATAGTTGTTACTAACAGGAGGCACATTACAAATACTGATTTTGATATTTATCTGTGGAAGGATTTCTCCTGGGAAAGTGAGAAAAGATCTCTGGCTCAAGTAATGCGAAACCTGTCTAAAAACAAACTGTAATCTATTTTAGGAGTAAACTGAAAGTTCCCAAGGAATAAGCGAGCTGTCTTCAGATGACTTTTCTATCAGTGAGGTTCATAATTTTAGCAGGGACATTACTTACTAGAGCTACAGTTACTTTTACCATGTTTGATCTTTTACATATGTGTATATATGTGTGTGTGTGTACATATATAATTTTTCTATTTTTTTCTCTTTTAATATATGGAATAACTTCATAGAACAACTTTCCATATGAAGAGTTGATACAAATTTCTGCAAAGAGTCGTGTTCTTAATAAACCAGAGCAATTATGGCTGTCAATAGTTTGTTTTGTTTTACTGTTCTCACTGCAGATTTGTCTTGCTACCTCTTTGCAATGGGTGGAAATGGATTATCCCTAGTGTGACACTTGAATATTTCAGTAGTTCAATTGTTCCAACCAGAAAGTGTGAAGTAACAGCCATGCAGGGAGAAGCTGTTTTTAGGGCATTAGGAGACACATTGTCAAGAGCATCAACAGAAGCAGACTGTGTTGCAGCTGTACTCCTGTGTTATATAATAGAATACCCATATTTTAACTCTTGGCTGTCACAAGCAATTAACAAGAAATGAAGAAAATAACTTCAAATATTCATAAATAACTAGGAACTTTCACAGACATTGAAATAGGCAATTAGATACTTCAAGTTTTCCTACCAAAATACTCAACACTTTATTTCACTTCAGATAATATTTTTTAGATCACTTATTTTTGTTGATTTTTGTGTCATGACAACATATATGAAATACACGAAGTTATCATTTCATTATTAAGAAATATATATTGGTATTATTCACAATCATTCACATTCTAAGAGGTATTTGGTGTATTTAATTTCTCCATAGATAATTAAAAAGAAAGTAGATTATGAAAAAATATTAAATTCTGCAAAGTATAGCTTACTAATTTTTACATTTGTCAATAATAAACTGTGTTAGTAAAGTTCTTACAAGAATCAGAAGTTGATTTTCATAGCCAGTTTTGAAATCTGTAAACATTGTTTATTGAAAATAAGATAATAGCATTTTGGTCAATGCATTAAAATTCAACCCGTGTCTGTTTTGCCAAGCAAGCAACAAGTCTTTCTAAGAATAAAATTGATCAGGTGGTATTCAACTACTCAAAGAGAAAAGATGCCAACAACTTACTGTAATTCACAAGTATCTAAAATTTCAGAATATTTTTCTAAAATTATAGAAAAATAATTGAATGGCATGTAGCAATCCACAGATTTTACATTTTATTATGTATTTTTATTTTGGTTTAATGGCTTACCATCTACAGATGCATACTGATAATAAAACCTTTTATTCTAAAGGGTTAAATATAAACATAGATTTGTCCTTTCTTCAGTTTAGACTTAAAGAGTGCAAAAAAAAAATTTAACTTTTTAATCTCATTTTTATAATAAATTTACTTAGTATGTAATTTGTATAGGCATAATGAAATACATTGAGATGTAATTTCTCTTCTCCAGTTCTTGGTAGAAGTCATAAACCCAAGTGAAAAGTTATATAACCCCTAGATACAAAATATATCATAAATTATTTAATTAAGAGAAGGATTGGTTTGCTAAACATTTATTCAATTTTATCATATTTAAACTACTTTGGGATAACATGATATGAAAAATTACTAAATTTTGCAATTTTGAAAAGAACATTAGGAAAACTGAAAACCTAAATTTTGATAGTGGAATAGATGTAAATAGATTTAGAAGAAAACCTTCCTGGTACAAATTAGACTTGAAGTGAGTGAATGTAAGTATTTAAGGAATAAATATTAGATGTGTCAGTCTGAATATGAGAAAAGGTATGAGAATAATTTTTAAAGGATAAACTGCAGCCAAATTATGAAGGAGTGGTACAGCCAAGGTAGGATTATAGATTTTATTCAAGATAGGAGTCTGATATTTCAGAATGATTAATCTGATGGCAAACATGTACAATGATTGGACAGACATTTTGTAGACATGTATTCCAATTGCCTACGCATTTATTGATGACACACAGTATACGGGACATTAAGAAGTTAACATGATTATTAACTATTCTAACATTATATGGGATGCCACTTTAGAAGTCTGAAGCCTATACTGAGGTTGCTGAAGTCTAGCAAATTGGAAATTCTTTGTATCAAAGATAGCATATATGGCAAAGAAACAGGAATGACAGTTGTTCACCTTCTTTCTTAAAAAGAAATAATACTCATCCATGTATCTGGAGTATATCCTAGGGAAGAATCACCAAGAACAGGAAGACAAATGTATTCTCACTTTTCTTAACACCTTCATTATGTGGCATCTGTATAAGAGAAGAAACTCTTCTTATTCTCTATAAAGTACCTTTCTGTCAACTGTTTAAACAGTAAAGATGCAAATATTCATACATAAATGTATATTGCTATATTTTAAAATGCAAATTTGATCATGAAAAAATGAATTACTTGTGGAGATAATTTTAAATCTCAAGCTCACTGATATTATTTTCCAAAAATGAAAATACTCAACTCCTTATGCAGCAAATAACACAAACTTTTCTTTCATAAAACAAGAATTTTAAGGAAGTCATAAAACAGAAAATATTAAAGCTTGAGAGGTACACTTTTGTTTGATCTTTACACTTGGTAGGTTGAATTGAATGTTTTTATGAGTAAAGCAAGTAGCACAAACCGTAAAGGGGTTTGTTGTAATTCTAAGGGAATAACTAGTCTGGACCATTGAAACAGCTGTTGACACTTTCATCTTGTCATTGACAATACAGTGTAAAAAATAAATGAATATCACAGGGGTTAATATGATCCATGAAAAAGAGCATCTTCCTTCCAGTGATACCAGTAATCATTCATTCTAAGTATGAGACAAGAGGTATGTTGGCATCGGGATGTATATGATATATAGCCTTTCCACAAGTATGTTACGGTAAATAGGAATTGTGATGAAGAGGTAAACTGGGGAAAGATACATGACTATTTTGAAGAAAGGTGGGAAATGCTTTTACTGCACTAATTAACAGTAGAAGAGAGTGAGAAATTAAATATTACTGACAATAGACCAACTATGAAGAAAGATCACATTTCAAAAAGAACTTGATTTTTGAGGTATCTCTTCCTACTGTGATGGAGTTCTTCCACAAAACAAAACAAAACAAAACCTGGAACAGGACGGTACATGTCTAAAGGCTGTGTGGTTCTAACAACAAAGATTCTAAAGATAAGAAGAATTCACTAAAGTGACACCTACATTAGCATTTTCCCCACTTAGAGGTACTTATCCATTTACAGTGTGGGCTGTAGAGGTCTGACAGAAAGAAGTAACCTAAACATTGTAGCCTTATCAGTAGACAAAAAGGGAGAATATTCAATTCAAGGCTACAGATTAAGGAAGGACCTAAGAGGCCAAATCTGGGAGAAAAAAAGACCCTACAATAATACACAAACATTATAATGTTTAAAATTATAATATTTTTAAAATTTATTTTAAAAATGTTTGCTGAGTCCTAAACCATCACTTATGTAGTCAGAGGCAGAGAGGCAATATAGAAATAACTGGTAAAATTCTGAAAGTAAGCTAAAATTTTGTCAGTCTTACAGTCATGGAAGTCAAGCCATAGAATGAGGGACATCCTGAGGAGTGGGGCTCTAGTGAATACACAAAGATTCAGATGGTATCTCTACGGAAGTTCTGAGTCCAAAAATTAAGGCAAACTAGAAATAGTACAGCCTTTCCAAATTCTGAAATCTAGTCCCAATTGGATCAATCATGTCTGTATTGTAACTGACTAACGGAGCAAAATTAAAGGAGAAATCTAATATCCCCCCAAATTTACATTTTTTTTCATGTAACAAAGCCAAAATCGAATGATTCAGATCACACCAGGGACAGAATCATATGACTAAAAATCAACAGGAAAAAAAGAAGCAATAAAAAAGATACCTAGAGGCATCTACATAATGTAGTTTTAAGACACACATTAAAATAGCTATTAAAATTAAAAATAAAAAAATTAAAATAAAATAGCAATTATTAAAATATTGAAGAAAACCAGTGGAAAGATAGAGATTTGACCAGAAAATCAGGATCAAATGAAAATTCTACAACTGAAAAAATGCAAGATTAAAATTCATAAATTAGTATTTAAATTTGAAAACATATTATAAACATAAGAAAGGGGATAAGTGAACTGGGCAATGGCCAGTAAAAAATATCTAGTTTGAGAAATAAAGGAAAATACAGAAAAGAGGGCAAGTGACTTACAAAAGCTCTACTGTGTCACTTAAGATAATTAAGTCCATTTGGTTTTTGCACTTAAATGGTAAACTTTCTTTTTGGACAAGTTTGCTCTATGGGGTAGAGGTTCTATCACTATTACTAATATGATTACAATTGCTCCATTACAATTACTCCATTACTATTAAAGGGACCTAATCTTTAACAGCATCTCTTACCATCAACTCTTTCCTACAGAACTGAAGCACTCTGGGAACTCAGCGATGCTGGTGCCCCTTCACTGGCACATTTCTTGGTGCTTTGGCAAATGATTGCTATATCTGAGCCCTGCTAAGGCCAACTCTTATTTTGCTGGCCTTAGAGAATCCACTCAGCATGCTTATTTTTCCAGAACATTCAATTCCTTCTATCATCCACCACAGCCATTGTGTTATTTTTAACCTCACTTAGTTTATGCCATTGTTTTTTTATGTTTCTATGATTTATTTATATAGCTTGTTAATATAATTTTTCCTGTTAAATTATGTATACTCAAAGAGTCTTCAACACTGATAATCTCTTTAATAGTTAAATGTATGTTTTAACCTCCTTGATACCATGCAGTCAGACTATAGACCCATATGTCCCAATAAAGACCTCAGCTGAATGAATACATGGGAATCTCTGGAGTTGGGATAGCCTTTAAAGTTGTCCCCAGATATCTTGAAAGGCTGGGAATTTACACTTTTATATTGTTCATTTATCGAATCAGACTCTTTTTGGAAAAACTGACGTCCGTGGAAGAATTAGTATTCCATTTCTAAGGCAATCGCCAAAGATGGCTGATAGACTAGCACCATCTTCAGCAGTAATCTCAGCAGCTGGGGGAATTGTCTGAACTTTCTGAAGAAGCATATGGGTGGCACATAACAATGTTCAACAAAGTAACAAAATTAATAAAACTCTGCTAATATTTTCAAGGAAAAAATGGGAGAGGCAACAATTGACAAATCAATTAAAAAGGGACCATTGCTATAGATGCTGTAGTATTTAAAAAGACTGAAGAGTATAACATAAAAAGAATTGTCAATACATTTTTGAGAATGTAGTTTTAATGAGGTTTTCTTGAAAAGCAGAACAAGTAAAACTTTATAGAAGAATGTATAAATCTTGTTACATTTATAAAGAAATCACAAGGACAGAAAACCAAACACTGCATGTTTCACTCATAAGTGGGAATTGAACAATGAGAACACTTGGACACAGGGTGGAGAACATCACACACTGGGGCCTATCATAGGGGGGAGGGCTGGGGGAGGGCTAGCATTAGGAGAAATACCTAATGTAAATGATGAGTTAATGGGTGCAGCAAACCAGCATGGCACATGTACACATATGTAACAAACCTGCACGTTGTGTGTGTGTACCCTAAAACTTAAAGTATGATAAAAAAAAAAAAGAAAAAAAAGAAATCAAAACTAAATGTCAAAAATCTTTACGAAGAGAAAATTCCGGGTTAAGATGGTTGCGCTTCACTTTGAATTCTTCATCCATACAAAATAAAATAATGATAACATTGCAAAAACTCATCCATATTATAAAGAAAAAATAGAAAACACTTACCACAACATGTGTAAAGAGACTATGGCATTCTTATATAAATCTGCTGAGAATATTTCAAACAGGAAAAGTATAGTCTAACCATTCTCATGAAAATAAATGCAAACACTAAAACCAAATGTAATTTAAACAAATATTATTATGCATTAAAAAATAAAATATCAACAAGTTGAGCTTGTTGCAAGATAAAATGATACATTTCTAGAATATAATAGAGGAGGATATCTTTATGACACTGGGGAAGTCAAAGTACTTTCTTCTAATCCAGGACAAAAATAATACAAACTAAAATACCAAAGATTCATAAAATGGATTTTAATATTTTATGATCTACATATTAAATTCTACTATTAAAATTGTGAAAAGACAAATCAAAGAGTTGGAAAATATATTTACTGTGCACCTATTGAATAAAAGATTCTTATACTGTACAAAGTGGATAAAATATGTTTAATTAAAAAATATAGGCAATTTAAAAATTGTCAAAAAAGTAAAGAGTATATTATAAAAAAGGAGAGCCTAATTACCAGTAAGCACTTGGGAACATGTTAAAATAATTAATCATTGTGGGAATGAATATTAAAACTACAGCACCATATCTCTACGTTCCAACCAGAAATTGCAGCACAAAAATAAAAACTAACGTCAGCATTATTGAGAGTGTGGTGTAACAGAAGCTCTTGTAATACGCTCTACTATGCTGTTTATGATAAAATGTCTTTGAAAAGAGTCCCAAACAACAACAAAAATTTTAAAGGCTTTGCTCTTGTTTGCAAGAGACTCAGGGAATTGTCTTCCAGCAATGATGATCTTGAAATGAATCTAATCTAATAATTTTTCTTTTTCAGATGCATTTATCTGGAATCTGTGAAAGTCTACTCATCTCCCTCATAAAAGGATGGAGGAAGGAGGAAGAAAGGAGCAACTGGTGATACAGAAGAGAGGTTTTCTGTGACACACTATTCTTCCTTTCCGTAAAGGACAAAAATACTGAACTCACAGGATACATTGTTAAGATTATATAGGATAATTTTTGTGAAAGGTTTAGCACAGCACAAGGAACAAAACATCACTCAGTAAACGATAGTTTTTCCTTATTCTATTTTCCCACTTGAATACGTGGAGCAACTAAGTATTAATAATAATAAAAATCCTTGAGAAATAAACTAAAATAATTTTTTGTTAAAGACACTCTGTCAATTGCAACTGTTATTACTGTAAGACAATCTTGAGTTTATATTCTTTAGATAGTGAGGTGAAATAATAAAGTTTAATGTGTTTATAAGATCTTAAAAGGGCATTGTCATTTTAGTTGGTTTCAAAATGTAAATGATGGTTAAATAAAGAATAAATATTTCTTATTAGAAAGGCTGCTTAAATCATACAGCATTATAATAATAGCTGTAAAAATTACACAAATACTGGATATCTTTTTTTTAAGCTCAGCTATGATATATGCATGCTGATATGTGGCACTGATTTTTTATCTTTTATGTTGGCTACATTAATTTGCAAAGTTAACATAGATAAATTTGTACCTTTCAGAAATGGAAACAGCAAAATGAGTAAAATCCTGTATAGAAAGCTCCAATATGTTATTTTCATTAGTAAATGTATTCATTTTTAAGAAACATCAATTTTTGCATTTTCTAAGATGTTTGGTTCCCCTGATAGTTTGTAAATTCTTTGTAATTTTTAAATGTACAATGTTTTGTATGCTCAGCAACTCAAATTTAATTCAAAATAAAGATAAAATTTATTTATCCCAGTCACATTTTATGAACAAAATACCTTAAGCAATCATGCTTTTTATATCTTCCTATTCCCTGAAAATGTGAAATGTAAACTCCACCAAGATCAGACCCAATCATGTACCTCTGAAGATACTGTGTCGTCTTAATTCTCAATGTTACTTAAGCAACTGCATATACATTATCCAGCCAACTTAAAACTCTTCATCGCCATATTTAAAGCACTCCTTAACAAATTATCTGACGATTCAACATGAATAAATTCCGCAGCGTTTCTTGGCTAATTTCTTGACAATTTTCACTTGGTGTTCTATCAAGGGGTTGAGTTGTCCCTAATTTAATCTCTGTACCTAATTAGATATTTCGCTACCAGTATGCATAATTTCTGCCAATTGTTGTTATGCATTTTTATCTTGGCAACCCTATTTCTCTTACTTGGTAACTTTTTCTCTCTAACCTACCTTTAAAAATAATAATTTTAAAAAGCGTTGAAAATTCAGAACACAAATAATTCACTGCAGAAAATTGATTTCATTTTTCTCTTATCCCCCAACTTTAATGTACCTTTCTTTACACTGTCCTAACTAACCTTCAGTCTTTTTTGGACACCACAATAATTGGTGCCAATAGAAACTACTTTTGCTGAGAAAATATATAATATTTTATTAAATTGATGATGTTGTATACATTAGGAATATAAGGAATGCAATATTTCAAGCCCAATTTCTAGACGCATGTTTTAATTAAACTTTCTCTACATTGCAGTTTATTGCATCAGTGTAGTAGACACAGAGATTCTGCCAAAAAAAAGGACTTGCTCTTTGACAGGTAGAATGATCAGCCCTCAGATCCCATTTTCAGCCCCTCCAGGCTCCAATTCAATTTCAGAGACTATCTTATTTGAAGTCATTTCTTGAGTTGGTAGGAGCTATAAACGCTTAGTCTTCTCAGCTCAGTATAAAAACCTATTAACTCCAGAAGTACCTGGCAATTTGGCAAAGGTTTTCTAAAACCTTTGTAAAAATGACTAATTGGTTACTCATCCCTGCCTCTTTTCTTTCCTTGCTCATTTATTGATACACAAAATTAGCCTATAGTCCTCCATAAATGCCTGTTTACTCAATCTACAGGCTTTTTTTGGTTGACCAGATGTTTATCAATAAGGACCATAGTATTAATTTATTACGTAGGGTAGCCAGGTCTAATAACCACAGTTTTAATGGGTTTTAACAAATGCATCATATCAGATATCAATCATTGAAGTACTATACTGAATAATTTTACCAGCCCTATTAATATTCTGTGCTTTACCTATTTAAACTTCACTTCACTCTCATACCTTGGTATGCATTGATAAGTTTAATTTCTCTATAGGTTTACCTTTTCTAGAATATTGTATAAATGGAATTATACAGTATATAGCCTTTTCAGACTGGCTTATTTCTCTTAGCAGTATTAACAGCTCATCTATGATTTTACATGGCTAAATAGCATTCCATGGTTTGAACGATCCACAGTATGTTTATCCATTCACCTTAATTGCATCATTTTTGGCAATTACGAATTAAGCTGACATGAAAATCTGCATATTTGTCTTTGAGTGGCAAATCACTTGGATAAATAACTAGGAGAATGATAGTTGGATTGTATGATATAACTATGTTCAGCTTGAGAAGGAGCTGCCAAAGTGTCTTCCAAACTTTCTGTAGCTTAAATATTCTCACCAGCAATGAAGGAGAGCTTTAGTCATTCTAGTAGGTATGAAGTACAATCTCATTGTTGTCTTAATTTACATTTCTCTAATGACAAGTGAAGTTGAGTTTCTGTTCATATGTAGGTTTATTTGCAATCCATATATGTTGTTTAATGAAGTGTCTGTTTAGAAATTTTACTTACTTTCTCAATTTGGTTGTTTTTTATCTCTTATCATTCAGTTTTAAGTGTTCTTTGTATATTTAGATAAAGTCTCTTATTGGATATATATTTTGCAAATATTTTCTATCAGTCCGAGACATATTTTCATCTTCTTCAGTACAGAAATATATATATATAGATACACACATATGCATATATATACACATATATATGTACACATATAAATATGATTCTACAAATTTTACCATATTTTAACTTTTATATGTATCATGGTTTTGATGTTTTGTTTATAAACTCATCCCCAAAACTATAATCACATAAATTTTTCTAGAAAATTTATACTTTTACAATTTAAATTTAGCTGTAAATCAATTTTGAGATAATTTTTGTATATGTTGCATGATCTGTACATAGAATTCTTTCTTTTATAACATATACAATTCAATTGTTTTAGCACAATTTGTTGAGAAGGCTACCCTTTATTAAATTGCCTTTTCTTCTGTGTTTGTATGAGTCTATTTGTGAACTATTTATTCTGTTCCTTTGATGTATGTGCCCATCCTTTTGCCAGTACCACATTATCTTAATTACTGTAATCGTATAGTAGGTCTTGAAATTATGTAGTGCTAATTATTCCACTTTGTTCTTCAGTATAAAAGAAAATAACATTAGACAGTAAGTTGAATTTACATAAGGAAATAAAGACCACCAGTAATGGTCAATACGTAGATTAATATAAAATTCAGTAGAAATATATTTTGATTATAACTTTTTTCTTCTCTTACATAATAAAAATGCAATGTTTAATTCAATAATTATAAATCTTCATTGATGAGCTCATGATGTAAACTGATACATTTTTTATGACAAAACCATGTGAGGGAAGAGAAATGGAACTTTATAGATAAAAGTTTTGCGTGTTATTAATATTGTTTATTCACATAATCTAGTTTCTTACAAATTAAAATGATACATTATTTTGGAGCCAATTCATTTTTTTGGTGATATTTCTTTATAAAAATTTATGTGATTTATAGTTCCTGAGATTAATAATGAAGAATAAAGAAATAAGGCAGTTTCCCTGTGGCCTATTCAAATATTTTGTATTGTTTATATGATATACAGAAAAACCTTTTGAACTAGAAAATAGAAAATAGTGCCAGGCTGATTTTGAAGTAATCTGACCTTTAAAAAATTAATTTGCAATAAATGATAACAAATTTTGATCAGTCAAAAACACACTATTGAGACTATAATTGGAATGGATTTGAATAGTTTTTATTATTGGTTGATATGTAAGAATTCTAAATCAATGCTCCTTAGCTATGTTTTTTCATCAATAATTTTTAAGTAAACAAAATGAAGAGTGTCATATTTACGATTTCCATCTTTCCTTCGGTACATATGTATTTGGAGCTTATTCACCTTATTTTATGTGACTATGATTAAAACTGTACAGGTCATTGCACATTAAAACACTACTAGAAGTGTTTATAGAATTTGAAATTGAAAGGTGTAAAACAATTCCATAATCATCATCCAAATAAATGGAAACATATTTCTTAAATGATTCTTGGATTCGTTATTTCTTTCACTTTAAAATTTTCGGTGGAACAAAATCATTTCCTATTTTGCAAAACAGAAAAAATAATCACTATTTTGAAAGAAGTTTCAATTGAATAGTAAATGTATCTAGTATATAAATAGTAAAAGAATAATTTAAAAAATAATGCAACTGAAAATATTGTTTCTTTGTATATTTAGTAAGAGGCGAAAAATAATATCTACTAAAAAGAGCTCAGAGAAACAAAAAAAGAGAAGCACAGATTTTGTAAATGAAAATGAAGTAAAGAATAATAATACTTGTATTTGTACAGCAATCGTTTATGGAGTCAACAACTACTACATACTATCCATGCATTCTTCTGGGTATTTTACAGAAAATATTTAGCAACCCCAACATAATAAATTGTCTGAATTTTTGTAGAGTATATTCTCACAAAATTAATGTTGTAAGCAGATTACTCTATCTGGAAAAAAATGAAGCTCATTGGTACCTTAAAGAAGATTATTAAAAAATAAATGTCTATGGAAGAGAGTAATAAATATGAAAGACAGAATAAGAATAAACTTACAATTACACTGGTGTTTTCTGATGCACAAACTAGAAAAATTAGAACAAAAACAATATTAAAGGCTGTATGAGTATAACATTTTCCTGAATTGGAGAAAGAGATATGTATTTAAAATTTTGGGAATATTCATAATTCAATAAAGTATTAGAACAAATGGCATTTTCCTCCTTTTCTTCTCTTTTTCTCTTTTTGCTTTTCTACTAACATTAGTAAATAAAAGGATACATACAAGACAACACAAGGAAAACGATGGGAGGGTTCTGTCAAAGGATGAAAAACTACGTCACAATTTTGAGGCTCTGAATCAGATGACGAAGAGACAACCACTAAAATGAGGAGAGAGAAAATAAGCAGTGAACACGTGTTCTTGAGCATAAGAAGCTAGTGAGAAGTTAAACGGTACATCAGAAAGCATAAGAAGTACAAGATTAGTTTTTTAAAAAGTAGGTTCATCAAGGTGTGGCTTGGAAAAATAGAATAGGATGAAATTCTGAATAGTAAATATGTGCAAAGCAAATGTTTCTTCTTCAACGCTCAGAATGTCTAATATCTAGGCTTGTGTCCCCAAATGATGAGCAAACAATGTATTTTATTTTTGGTTCAAATAGCTTATCATTATTTATCATTCCTGAATGTGTCATTATAGTCCCTTGCATCTCTTGTTAGGCAGCCATGGTCAGTCATTTGGTTCTTTTCCAGGTCTCTTATGAAAAAAATTATTTAGGAATTCACGGACATGGGAGAAAAACAAAACTCTATTTGTCTGTACTTACGGAAGCCTTGACACCACATTAGAAGAAAAAAAATAAGCAAAACACACTATTTTGCATCTAAATTTAGGAAGAAAGCATATACATCTGTATCTATAAAATAGTAATGCACAGATAATATGCCAAAGTATTTTTCTCTCTTTTAATTTTACATAAATTATCAAACTTCTAATATCAAATTTTTGTTGGACAATTCTAACATTCCAAGCTGCATTGAATAATTGCACTTTGGGTACACAGGTTTTACTTAGTTAAAATAACTAAAGAGACTTGACTCAATATTTGTTCAGAAATTATTTACTTTCTCTTTATTAAAACCTTTATGTTTCTTTTATGATCTTTTTTGTTTAAGTTTGTTTGCACTCCAAAGTTCCATAACATAACTTTTGCTTATAAATAATATTAAAATGGGCTGGATGTTGTGGCTCATGACAGTAATACTGTCAATTTAGAATGTCAATGTGGAAGGATGGCCTGAAGCTAGGAGTTCAATGCCAGTTTGGGCAATACATAAAGACCCTATCTCTACAAAAAAAAAAAAAATTAAAATTAGCCAAGTATGGTGGCATGCACCTGTGGCCCTAGGTACTTGGGAGGCTGGGACAGAAGGATCACTTAATATCTGCATTTCAAGGCTCCAGTAAGCTATGATCATGCCACTGCACTCCAGCCTGGATGACAGAATGAGATACTGTCGCAAAAACATACATACATACGTAAAAATAACAATGTTGAAATGAGAGAGGCCAATTATGATACTTGATGCTTTCTGACACAACCAAATATTCTGAAGTAACTCATTCATCTGGCATTTAATTCTTGTGTTTGATTTTTAAATTAATGTTCCCAGATATCTTCTATCAGAAAATGTATTATTAGCATTCAGCATCTCTGATGGTTTGAAAGAAAATAAATGCAAACCAGAATAAGATTGTGATGAGAAGAGAAATTTGCTTGCTTATTGGACTACATATTTTCATTTCTGAAATATTTTTCTTTTCTAAAAAAAGTTAATAAATCTGAAATTGACTAAAACATTTGTTTTCATATATATATACACACACACATCTGTATGTATATATAAGTGTATGCACATATACACATGACACAGCTGCATATACACACACATACACAGCTGTATGTGTGTGTATATATGTATATATGCATATACACATATTCAACTGTGAAGTGCTAATGAAAATATGCTAAGGAGGTGTCAGTTGGGTGCTAAGAATGAACTCAGGCAAAGAGAGGATCTAGGTATTCCAGGAAAAGTGAGAATCAGGAACTTTACTGAGGTTTCATTAAATAGGTGTTGGAGCTCATAAGCCTTTTTACTCTGTTTATTTTATTTAATACAATAGAAAAAATTGTATTTTTGAATGGCAAATGAATATAATACTTATGGCAGGGAGAATAATTTCGCCCCCAAGATGTCCAAATTCTACTTTCTGGAACTTGTGAATGTGTTACTTTAGGTAGCAAACCTTTATGTATGTAACCTGTCATTAAGTTAAAGATTTTTGGATAGGAAGATTATCCTGGATTATCTCTGTTAGGCCAATATAATGACAAGAATACTTAAAAGAGTCAGAGTAAGGGGTGTGATGGTGGAAAAAGAATCACAGAGAAATTTGAAGATTTTACCTTGCTGGCTTTGAAGATGGAGGAAGGTGGCCATATGCAGGTAGGCTATAGAAAGTGGAAAAGATAAGGATATAGATTTTCTCCTAAAGCCTTCAGAAAGAGTTCAGCCATGCAGTTGCTAAGATTTAACCCCAAGATACCCATTTTGGACTTCTGAGCTCTAGAACTGCACAATAATAAATTTACTTTCTTTCAAGTTAATAAGTTTGTGTCCATTTATTACAAGAGCAATAGCAATTTAAGACAATACTCTTTTGCAAAAATGTGCTAAATCCTAATTCTTATCTCTGATTTGGAAACCAGGTAGACTTGATTGGGGCTTTCCTCTTTGGTGACATATAGAAAGTGAAAGTCGGGAGAATTATACCACTAAGGCAAACTATTGTTACAGCTTTCCTCAAGCCCTAGTTTTCAAATTTGAGCCTCAAAATTTGAAGAAAATGTGATGGAAATAATCAGAAAGAATCATTTTATAGATTATTCCATTCTCAATGAAGTCAAGGAGCTAAATGTTTTTATTGATGAGAAATGTTTTGGCATTCATGGGTAATGACACAATCTCTTGTATCCAAAACATTAAAATTTTTAGAAAATGAACACAGAATGAGATTCAGTTAATAGTGCAATTAAATGTTTGCAATTTTTATGTGCAATTAGATACATGGATTTTTTTCTGCGTTGTTTTTAATATTTTTTACTTTTCTGTGTTTTTTGTAAAGTAGTAATGATGTATATTCTGTCTCTTAATACAAATCACTGTGTAAAAATGTGATGGCCGATAACAAATTGTCTCCTCAAAGCAATTTTAATTCTCATGTTTGCAATTTAATGGCTTAGTAACCTTAGTTTTTACATAAGAGAATGACGGCAAAATAAGAATGTAGCAGTTGTCCGTCATTATTGAGTAACTTTATTTCACAGGGGCCTTGTCAGTCATATTATCTTGTGACTGATCGAGTTGAAGAAAAGATCCTTGGAAGAAAAAAGAAATAAATAATGCAAAATTACAGACCCAGCTTAAAGGTTAAACTGGCATGGCAGGCAATATGTACTTAACCTTATTCCTTGTGCACTGCTCTCTGATTTTGTTGTCATTTGAAGGCTAGATGCTACAGACGATGTTGGCTCCCTCCTTCCAAGATGAGTGGTTGGATGTTGACTAGCTTAAGCCAGACAATAATTATGTGACAGTTCCCATCAGTGAGGTTTTAGAGGGCACATACTGGACTATCCTTATAGATGGCATGAAGATTCAACAACTTTTTTTTGCTTTGTTGTACCCCTATACCAATCGTAAATCAGGTAGAATGAAAATAAAAGGCCATCATAACTTTGACTATAAAGGGGAAAAAACCTTTGGCTTTGATGAATTAAACAGGGAAACATACATTTTCTGAATTTTTTAATGAATAAGACCATTTATAGCCATATTGCTTAGTATATATTTTGAGTTGGAATTTTCAGGGGAAAAAAAAAAGCATAACTGAGAGATCTATGTTTACTACAAAGCATATCCTTAAAAAAAAAAAGTTGGTATGTGTATATACAAACAATTCTACATTTATGTTTTATTGGAAACTTTCTAGTGAGAACTGTTCCTCCCTCCCTCCCTCCCTCCCTCCCTTCCTCCCTCCCTTCCTCCCTTCCTCCCTTCCTCCCTTCCTAGAGGGAATCTCGCTCTGTGATCCAGGCTGGAGTACGGTGGCGCGATCTCGGCTCACTGCAAGCTCCACCTCTCGGGTTCACATCATTCTCCTGCCTCAGCCTCCCGAGTAGCGGGGACTACAGGCGCCCACCGCTATGCCCCGCTAATTTTTTGTACAGACGGATTTCAACATGTTAGCCAGGATGGTCTGGATCTCCTGACCTTGTGATCTGCCCGCCTCGCGTGAGCCACCGCTTCCGGCCGAGGACTGCTTTTTTTCGTAGACAACTTATTAGTAAATTATGCACTTTAAGGGGTTACTTTCTTTTTTCTTTTTGTTTTTAAGAAATAACCACAAACACACATAACTTGGCAGAAGAGAGTTACACCCATACTTTTGGTAGTTATTCTTATCACATGTCTGAAAATTACTAAATCATAATTTAAGCTTCTTATACATCATATTAATGGTAGACTAGAATATCGTTTGTAACTCTTTAGATAATATATACCTGATTTTGCTTATTGTAACTCTTGTTTTTGCGATGCAATAAACAAAAGGGTTTTATTAAGTATTTCTATAGGTTGGGGAGATGAAGCCTGCACAGAGTTGTAAAAGATACTCACTGACTTTCTGTTTCCAAGACAACATTTCATTAATCTTCACCATCCGGTGTAAATGGGAGTCATCCATTATACTAAGGTTTCCACAACGAAAAGTATGAAATGTCAAGCAGGTTTTAACCTCAGAAACATGACTAAGAACATTCCATTCCTCAGTCTGTGCTGTCGCAATTCCTTATAACCTGTACCTCCTCCTAGGAAAGCCCCATGTAAAATCTTTAAATCTCGCTGTAAAATCCTTACATGGGCCTCCTAGGAAAAAGCCACAAGGACTTTGGGCCAGTGAGACTACCAAATAGAACACATTAGGCTTCTAAAAAGTTTTTATCTTTAAATAAGAACTTTAGTTTAATTTTGATAATCCAGATATGCATTTAACTCTGTTAATTTCTCCAAACTGGACCCATTTCGTTCCAGCAATGATACTAAATTCCTGTCTTATACACCTGGGCCAGTGCTCCATATTAATAATTCATGTTATTCAATGGTTGTAGGCCCTCATAAGTTTTACCCAGTGTCCAGAACTTGAGTCTTATTCTTGAAACCTATCTTGGTTGCTGAGAAGCAGCAACTGTCCACCCAGTCTTTATCACTATCCTGTCAGGGTCAAACTCTACCCCATTTTTCTACTGGATTTTTCAAATGCCTGATATTTTTCTACACAAACTACATTTTGTCTGTTTTTTTTTTTTTTTAATTTTCAGGTAGTGTTTTCTGCTGTGTAGTTAGAGTTTCCTGTAATTTGAAACAATTAATCTTCAGATTTAATGATCGGTTGAAGTGTATGCAGTGTGGCAGTCAGTCCAGATTAGTTTGTCACAATAGGAAATCTCATTCCCTGTCTCCTCGTTTTGTGTCCTGTCTAGATTCACCCTTCCTTGCCTCATTGTGTTATAAATTACAGCACACTTTTCAAATCTGTTTCTTTTAGTATATTTTATTATTCAGAGTGCACTGTTGGTTTTCTCCCTGAAAAATAAATTTCAAATTTTAATTCCAAAGGAGAAAACAATGAGATAAATCTAAGTAAAGGTGAAGTGATATTCACCTTTTCGAAAAGTAAAATGTCACATGCTTGATATAAAAAACTTATTAAAAATATAATGTCCACAAATGATTAAAATGTAGCCTATCCCCTATCTCATACCTGACAAATAAAGATATAATAAATATATGTTTATCCAACAGATATTATAAAACTGTGTATGCCTATAAATATACTTTTATATAAATATGTGTATCAGATATGCAAAAGTCATCTAAACTTCTATACTGTAGGAAGACTAATACTTTAAAATATATGATTAATAATCAAAATTCTAAACAAAATCTAGTTACATACCATACTAGAGTTCTAACAATGGATCAATATTCTGAGTCTTTCATAATATGCTAAGTTATTCTTGGAAGTAGTATTTTTTGCAGGATATACTAATTATATTATATCTGTATTAAAAGTGATACAAATGCTGTTACCTTAACTGTTTAATGCAAGTTGTTAAATCAAATGGTTTAATGTATATCATACTGGCAAAATATTATATAAAAATAGTGTGATTAAAAAAAAACCAAAATACTCTGCCAAGTCAGAAGTCTTGATCTCATTTTTCAAACCCTAAACATTTATTGTCTAGCTTTTTCCATATATTACTGTTAATGTATGCTAGCTGTCTAATCATTGACAAGTATTTATATTTTTATCCAATCTTAGAACATAAAGCTGATGTATTAGAATTCTCCTGAGACATTGGATATATATAGGATGGGATATATATAGATACATATAAAAGAGAAAATGTATTATGGTTATTAGCTATTGCAGTTATGTAAGCCAAGAAGTCCCTTGACATGACATCTTCAAGCTGAAGAAACAGGAAATCTATAGTGTGACTCAGGTCAAGTCCAAAGTCCTGAGAACCAAGGGGGTATCTGGTGGAAGTCTCAGAGTCTGAAGGCCCAAGAACCAGGAGCTCTGACGTCCAAGAGCAAAAGAAGATGAAAGTTTTAGTGCAAGGACAGAGAATTCACCCTCCTTCTGACATTTTGTTCTAGCTAGGCCTTGGTGGGGCTGGATGATGTCAGTCCACACTGGTGATGGCAATCTTTTTTATTTAGTTTACTGAAATTCAAAAGCTAATCTTTTTCAACTTGATAAATACACACAGAGATAATGTTTGACCAGCTTTCTGGACATCCCTTAACCTAGCCAAGTAGACACAAATAATTAACCAGCACTGCTTGCATTGTTGAAAAATGTATTACCCGTAATGATCTCTTGGATTAAAGCTCTTCCTTTTAAACTACCCCTTAATTCAAGCTTTCTAGGGTTATTCTGTGTGTTGCATCACCTTCCATCTCTTGATCAAACCACTCTGAAATGGCCTTCACACTACCACATTTTTAATAACCCTCACATAAATGTTTTATCTGGCTGCTGTGTCTTTAAACCTCATTTAATTCATCTCTCTGTGGAATTCACACTACTGATTTCTCTTCCTTCTGAAAACAGATAGAAGTGGCTTCTGTAACACAACACTTTCCTGGAGCTGCTCCTTCACTCTTAACCTGCCTATCTCCTTTTCAGACTCAATCTCCTAGAGTTCCCCAAGTCTTTGTCTTAGGACCTGTTCCCCTGTCACTATTTATCCTTAAAGCCCAAAGTTACAACATTTATTTCTATACAGATGACACAAATTTACCTATGAAACCAAAATCTCTTCACTGAATTCCAAACTTATATTAATTCCAATTCGTAGTAGTTTTAGATATTTTAAGGACAAATGAAACTTAAAATATACAAACAAATTGCTGACCTTCATTTTCCCTTCCATACTGCCTTTGCTCCTCTTCATACCAGAAGAGAAAACTTGATTCTCTTCCAATAGCCCCTAGCTCAGTGAATTTGGATAATTGTGTAAGCCAGAAACTTAGGAGCCTTATTGGATTCCAAATCTAATTTGTCACCAAGTTCTAAAAACTTCATTTGTCTGCCTTCAATATTCCCTCCCCCATGAATTGTCATCTCTTACCTCTCCACTGCAGTCTCTCTGGCTACCTTTTATTTTCTCCCGCCAAAGTGTGTTTCTCCATGCCTTTCCATCTGGGTGTAAAACTGTTTTCTACTCCTTTTAGCCAAAAATTAACTAGACAATGAACTTGTTTCCATACTTTTGGTTTTAGTTTAATTGTATCTTCCTAAAGTAATCTCCAATTACAGTTTCTAATAAAACCATGTACTGCCAGAAGCACATATTGTGGGTGTACCTTGATATTAAATTGTGTGAATATTTGATAAATCTTGACTTCTCCACTAGGCTGGGTGTGGCTTCAATCTGTTCTTCAGTATCCAATGCATTGAAGATAAAGTAGGTGTTCAATAAACATTAATCCAAACACATTGACAATAATGATTCTTTATTTTTTTCATGTACTCTACTACTCTTTCCTAAAAATGATGAAAATATAATGAATAAGTCATATGTTTTACATAAAATTTCCGTGTGATTTGGCTTTCAGATGGAAGAATTTAGACAAAGCATCATTTTCTTTCTGCTACTTGAGAATCAATAATTAATGTAGGAAAAAATAGATATAATAGTGGCAATTGGATCAACATTTGACAAGACGAATGATATCAAATTTTCAGAGGTTATGAGACAAAATGAACATAATGGCAAAATAACTTTATTATTGGTAATGTGTCTTACAATCCACTGTCACAAAATTCTGAACTTCACCCTCTAGGGAAACAGCAAATGTAAACTGTTTCACAGGGTATAGCAACACACAGATTGAAAAGGAAAGGTAGTAAGAATAATATGCTAGAGTACTATTTTTTCCACTACCTATTATTTCTTAGAGTTGTGTGTATATCGAACTGACTATTGTAGTTTATAATTCCGTATAAAATACATTTTTTATTATATTCATATTATTTCTGTGTAAGATAGCAAAGGAATTTGGCATCAATTAATTAGAGGTCTAATTGAAATTGTAAAGAAGTAAGGTTATGTGATTTCTATCCTATGAAAGCAGCCAGAGCAAATTATTTTAATTGCATAGTTGCATAAAATCAGGCTGTCATCTGTTCTATTTCTCATTATTACTCAGAGATGCATTACTTATGAATATTTAAAAGGAAATACTGCTTTAATTGGTTTTATTGTAGATAAAAATAAATAAAAATTTCACTTGCAAATATTCCTCTAAATCATTTTAGAGAATCATCTTTTTAAAAGTGAATCCTTAAAAGCTCTTGTACATGCATATAGTTAGGATCAATATGCTATATTAATTAGAATCTGAAATTTAAAGCATATTCTTCAAAGTATTTATCTTTTGACCACTGATTACACAATATGGCTTATGGATTTGGAGTCTATAATTGATTATCAAATTCATATTGTAAACCATCATTTGCAATTATACTGAAGAATGTACTGTGCATGTTAGAATTCTCAACTTCAAAGAAGCACATAGAAGCCTTTAAACAAATCTATAGTTTTCATATCAACATTTGTAACATGTGTTGAGGTTTTTCTTTTGAAATACCTAAAGTTATGTAAACTATTTTTGCTTACATTCAGAAGTAAGCTTCATTGGTACAAACCTTCCATTTTATGGGAATTATGTTTTATATTGTTCTGTTTTCTTATAAGAAAGAAGCTAAAGAATAAATACGTGATGTGTTTCAAGACACTCAATTCCGTACATGTAATAGCAGTGAAATTGAAACTTGGAATTTGTTGTTTGGTATGCTGAATAGTAGGTAAATTGAACCTTTAACCATGAAACAACTTTTGTTCTAGAAATTGCTGATCTGGAATCAAAAAACAAAATAATGTGAAACAAATTTTTTATTTTCTCTTCTCAAAGAAGTTTATTCACCCTTTAGAAAATGTAATTGTTCCATTATTTAATTTGTAATTCATGTCAATTAAACCGAATATTTTAAGTTGTTTACTATGAATAAGGCTATCTATCAAGTGATCAAATAAATCTCTTATATACCATTACATGTATTTGCTATCAGGAATGTTTTGAGGACAGTTTGTGAACCTGTGAATGGGCCTAGGGACCATTCAGGTTCCTGAGATCAAAGTACATTCATACTAATGCTAAAATGCGATTTCCGTTTTGCTTTGCTCTGTTGTTATTTCCAACGATGGTGTAAAATAGTGATAGGGTAAAACTCCTAATGACTGATTATAAAGGTAGTGGCATTAAACTGCACTAGTAGTCACTGAATTATTCACTCCATGCCTTGAAGGAAGGGAGCATGGGAAAGACATACTAAAAACGCCGAATAAAAACAATGAAAGAGTGTTATTGAATAATGTCCTTAATTAAATGTAAATATAATCAATGTTATTAAATCACAGCCTTTATGTGTGTAATATTTTCATATACTGTGTGATGAAATGGAAGAAATGCATGTACTTTTCCTGCAAAGTATAATGGTTGCCTTCAGGAAAAGCACTTGTGGTTTTTCTTTGGGTTGAAAGACAAATTAGTTAGTATTCTCATGAAACACCATTTTTACTTGAAACAACAACTGATAGAAAGACTATGGTTATTTACATCTAGGTATTTAGCAGAATTTTCTTTCAAATAAACTAAGTGAGTCTTCCATTTCAAGAAAAACAATTCGCAGTATTTTTTTTTCTAACAATAAAATTCAAGCTTTTATGTAAACTTTAGAGTTTTAGAAAAGTTATACCTGTGTCCATGATCTTAACAGCTTCTCCACTTAAAGAAGCCTCTGAGGAGTTGAAAGATGATGTCGATTACTGTTATTCTAACATACTGTAAGGGAAAATGTCAAAATTCAGACATTATGTGTGAGTATGTAGGCACATAGTTTCCAAATGACCAATGCGTAATATTACACATTCATGTGTGGGTAAAATACCAAAGGGTAATACAGAATAATGCATTTGAATGTAACAAATTTCAGCAAGTTCAGACGATTTCAGGTTTCAGGTTGCAACTAAATTTTAAGAAACTACCAATTGTTGAGTTTTGGTATAGTATCAAAGAAGAATTTTTACAATTATCTGAAAAGACCAACCTTTTTCAATTGCAAATATGTGTGAGGATAGATTATATATTATATATACTACTCCGTAAACAGCATATCTCAACATAGTGTAGAAACTGATATGAGAGAACTGCTTTTCTTTATTAAGCCAGAAACTAAAGATACTTGCAAAAAATGCAAAACAGTGATGTTGTTTACAATAACTTTTTTAAAATTTGGAAAATGCCATAAAATGTGTTATTTAGGTCAATACATTTATTATTGTTGATGTTTTAAATGACAAATGAATAATTTAATATCTCTATTTTTATTACTATATAACAAATATAACACAGGTAAAACTATTTGAGGTCTTCAACAACTTTTAAGACTGTAAAGATACTATGGAAGTCAAAATTTGAGGCCCATTGATCTATGTAAATCTGAAGAGAAGGCTTTTATGTTTGAGGATGTGAAAAGAAACTGTTTCACTTTCCTAAAAGAAAGAAGCAAATAATTTATATAAAAAATCCACATTCTTGATTTCACTTATTGTTAATAATTTGTCATAATTCACAAATATTTGGAGTGTTCTCTCTGTTTAATAAATACGTTAAACAAGTCTTATCCTCTGCTTTATTCACTGTAATGAGTAAAGATGTACACATAAATGAATAATTAAATTAAGTGCTTTATTTTATATTCTTCCTATGAGTTAATTTAACCTGTTGCTTTAGCTTCATCTTGCCTCTAAGGAAACTAGAGCCTCTTGGATTTAATACAATTTCTTGCCGCCATACAGATGAGGATGTGATGCTTTTAGTCAGACTACAAATGGGTCAAACCATAGAAATGTGTTTTTTATTTTTTTGTGATATCAGAAAGCAGACAGACTAGGGTTTTCTTCAGTTTCTAAGAGTGACAGACTTGCTTCAATCTCCCCTAAGTATTGGCTTTGATTGTGAAGTGTATCGCCTATTGTGCAATAGGGAGGCTTTAGCTCTAGCTATCCTGTAGTAAAGAGCTGATTTCCATCCTTAGATCAATCACTGGTAAAAATCAAATACTATCAGTTATTATTTATTCCCAAGCATATTAACTTTGCACCTAAATCTAAACCAGGGTTCTGTTTAAGAATAATATAGGGAAATGCCAGAAAGTACTCAAGTACTATAGTATCTGTTTTTCAATAAAATAATGCCTGTCTGTAAATTTATTTTTTAAATATTTAATTTGAGTTTTCTATATTCAGAAGCAACTGGAATTTCCAGAATTAATATTGTGTTGAAATGCTAAAATATATACAATTTGTTCTTTTTATTAGTCAATCGACGATTCTGCATGCTTTTTGTAAGCAAACTCCTCTCTGTCTCAATTTCTCTTTCCACCCCCCGCCACCCCTCAAGGTAACAAGTCAAACAGCAGTGAGTACCTTGAGAAAACTAGGCTCCTGAGAATTTGACAAAATTCTACAGAAAGCCTTGGACATTCACCGTTTAGCCATTTAAGGACATTTTCAAAGAGTCAGAGTTGCTTTAATTATGTCTTCCACCAACTACAAAATATAAACTTTGATCATTACACTTGTCTTTTATTTTTATTATTTTGTTTCACTTGTGTTCATCAGTATGTCTCAATCACTTGAATAACTGTATCAATATATATAATAAATGTTTTCTATATCATAGGTACTTACTAAGTATTATAGAATAAACAAATTACTATCCTCATTCTCCATGAAATTTTTCTTACTCAGTTTTTGTAGTTAGTAGGCTTAAACCCAATTCATCTCTGCAGGAGAGGAGCCATCTCAACCATTTTTGTGTTATTTACAAAATAACATTTCTATGTAGTATTTATTCCTGTTTTAACTATAATAATATTTTATAATAAATTTCTTTTCTAATGTTGATTATAAGAGTGGTTATATTTTCAAATAAGTTTAGGTTTTCTGATACACAGTATATAGCATTCATGATCTTGTATCCTCTGCTATGTCTTGAAAAGTGCTTTAATATCAAATATTTAAGATCAGTGATTGGCCAGTTTCTCCAAATGCCTGAATAAGCTCAAAGTATTTTCGATTCTTGGCATGATAAGGCATTGGTAGTTTAGAAATTCCATCTAATGTCATTGTACCTTTAATTTAATACACCTTCCATGTGTATATATCACTGTTTAACATATACTTCATGGAACATAATCTTTACTTTCATTGCAAAATCTTCTTTATTCTAAGTGAGAATCAATTTATGACATCACATCAAGATAGAAAGGTCTTAATTATTTATTTGCCTTTGTTCCACTTCATCACTTGCCAGTGTTAATAGAGTCATGTGTGCAGGAAGATGTAGAATTCCTCTGAAAATTGACACATGTATCTGGCAAGGTGTTATTTTCTAATCTCCCATAGGGACAGATGCAAAAGATAGTAGATTAAGGAGGTAACACATCAAGATTTTGATATTTTATTTTTCCAAAGAAAGCTCCAAAATGTGTAGAACTACAAAAGAAACACAGACATCACAGTACATCTGCTTCCCCAGCTCTTGTTAAAACTGACACTCCGTTGTAAAATATCAATGTCAAATGTTATTATAATTTCTAAATACACTATAACATACTGTGAAGATGTGATCATCTTGCTCCTTTTCTGATATTTTATAACATTTATCAGGATAGCTTAATTTATAATCCATAATGGTTTTCAGAATAGCTTAAAAATCAGAGAACAAGTTTGCTCCTTCATGAATATTATTTAGAATATAACACTGAAAGCTAGTCAGTGCACTCTTGGGAATGTTAGATGGCAGAAGATGTAATCTTATTGTATCTTAAAGGGGAACACATTGGTTATGAGACCAGACAGATTTTGAGTTCAAATAGACCCCTGATTTTAGTGAAATAGTCTGGGAAAAACAACCTTGATACCCTATATAGTCTATATTTTTATCTGAAAAATAGTGATGTTTACTTAGCATTTTTTGAGAACCGATGATTTATGTGAAGTGCTTAATGTATCATTTAAATATTATGTTTTAAACTATTATATTAGGTATTTCTCCTAATGCTATCCCTCCCTCAGCCCCCTACCTCATGAGAGGCCCCGGTGTGTGGTGTTCCCTGCCCTGTGTCCAAGTGTTCTCATTGTTCAATTCCCAGCTATGAGTGAGAACATGCAGTAGTTGGTTTTCTGTCCTTGTGATAGTTTGCTGAGAATTATGGTTTCCAGCTTCCTTCATGTAGCTACAAAGGACATGAACTCATCCTTTTTTATGGCTGCATAGCACTCCATGGTGTATATGTGCCACATTTTCTTAATCCAGTCTATCATTCGTGGACATTTGGGTTGGTTCCAAGTCTTTGCTGTTGTGAATAGTGCTGCAATAAACATACGTATGCATGTGTCTTTATAATAGCATGATTTATATTCCTTTGGCTATATAATCAGTAATGGGATCACTGGGTCAAATGGTATTTATAGTTTTAGATCCTTGAGGAATCACCACACTGTCTTCCACAATGCTTGAACTAGTTTACACTTCCATCAACAGTGTAAATGCATTCCATATCCTCTCCAGAACCCATTGTTTCCTGACTTTTTAATGATCGCCATTCTAACTGGTGTGAGATGGTATCTCATTGTGGTTTCGATTTGCATTTCTCTGATGACCAGTGATGATGAGCATTTTTTCATGTGTCTGTTGGCTGCATAAATGTCTTCTTTTGAAAAGTGTCTGTTCATATCCTTTGCCCACGCTTTGAAGGGGTTGTTTGATTTTTCTTGTAAATTTGTTTAAGTCCTTGTCGATTCTGGATATTAGCCCTTTGTCAGATGGGTAGATTGAGAAATATTTTTCCATTCTGTAGGTTGCCTATTCACTCTGATGGTAGTTTCTTTTACTGTGCAGAAGCTCTTTAGTTTAATTAGATCCCATTTGTCTATTTTGGCTTTTGTTGCCTTTGCTTCTGGGGTTTTAGACATGAAGTCCTTGTCCATGCCTATGTTCTGAATGGTATTGCCTAGGTTTTCTTCTAGCGTTTTTATGGTTTTAGGCTTAACATTTAAGTCTTTAGTCCATCTTGAATTAATTTTTGTATAAGGTATAAGGAAGGGATCCAGTTTCAGCTTTCTACATACGGCTAGCCAGTTTTCCTAGCACCATTTATTAAATAGGGAATCCTTTCCCCATTTCTTGTTTTTGTCAGGTTTATCAAAGATCAGATGGTTGTAGATGTGTGGTGTTATCTCCAAGGCCTCTGTTATGATCTATTGGTCTATATCTCTGTTTTGGTACCAGTACTGTGCTTAATGTAAATGACGAGTTAATGGGTGCAGCAAACCAACACAGCACATGTATACATATGTAACAAACCTGCATATTGTGCACATATAACCTAGAACTTAAAGTATAATTTCATAGAGACAATAAATAAATAAATATTATAAAATAAGACTTAAAAAGTGGGAGATGTCCTTTTTGCTTTGTCTGTTCTAAGCTTTGCCATGTCCAGCTTTACTGCAGGGAATAGTACAACTCAAGTATCACAAAGCCTTTAAGTTTGAAGGAATAAATAGGAAGTGGCAGCAATTCCAAAGGATCTTGACCATGTTGATTATTCACTCATATATTCATTTAGTTACTTATGGTTTTTTTATTCATTTATTCAATCAATAACTACAAAATGCTTTTGTGGTAAAGCCTGTCTAGATATTTACCAAAACTTGTTTTTCCTCTCTCCTTGGATACATAGGTAGAGTCTATTTTCCAAGTTTTCTTACAGTTAGTTATGGCCATGTGACTGCTATGACCAATGGAATCTTGGCAGATGTAATGTCAATTCTGGCTTGTCAATAAAAAAATTACCACATAGTCCCCACTGTAGTCTTTTGCTGTCTGGAGGTGAGATGTCAACTCTAGGACACACAGTCAAGATATTTTGTTAGTCAGTCAGGTCCTAAATGACTATAAATAGTACAGAACTCCCACCATCCATTGTATGTTGCATAAATGACTAATAAATCACTTTCTGAAAAGCCACTCAAATGTTGGAATTTATGCCAATAGCTGCTAAGATGACTTTTAAAAGCAAGTACCTCTGATTTCTAAACAGTTTCTGTTTTTGGCCCAGTGGTAAATAAGACTGAGTCTTTGTTCAGAATACTTTTGATTTTACCGAGAAGCCAAAAATAAAATAAGTCACAAGTAATATATAGCCATAAAATACATAAAATAGAGGTTAGATATATGCATAAGAATCTATGATAGCATAAAGAAGAAAGGCATGATCTTTTAATTGAGGCTGAGAAAAAAGGAGACATTTAGAAAAGATTTCCAAAAAGAAACCCTTATTGATGTTTATTTTGAAGAATTAGTTGAAGTAAGGAGGAATGAAAGTGCCCCAGAGAAAATGGCATTAAAAAAGGTAAAGAACTACATACACACATTACACACATATATGTGTGTGATGTGTATATTCATATTGCTTTATATAGTTACATATAGCTATTAATAATTACACATAGTTATTTATATTTTATATATAGTGGGTTTTTACATATAATATAGTTATATATATATGTATATATATATACACACACACTATACTACACAAAGAGCACATTTATCCCAAATAGCCCAAAGACAGTCGACTCACTGATGCCACTGCTACTTCTTTTCAGGATAAAGTAGGATCACCAATATCTGAGAGAGAAATTACTCATTAATACTCACAGTACACTGTGCAGATTATATACATCTTTAGTCCTCAATAAGATATTCTCTGGCTTTCAAGAGGAAAGTGAATACTTGTTCTGGTAAGAGGATGTCTGAATTTAAGTTCTTTTGCTAACACTAGCTGGATGATTTTAAGGCAAATCTCAACTTCACAGTTCTCAATTGTATCATAAGAAAATAGGCTCCACATCTTCTTATCTCTGACTTCTATCATATTATAAAATTCTGGGAGTATGAATTGCGTTTCCTTTTGGAATTCTGGCATGGATCTTACTAATATTTTCTCTCTCAAGCAAGCCATCGTTCTGGCTCACTGAACAAGCTCAAGAATACTTTATGGGAATACTACAGACCTTCTTCTTCCTTTCTTATTCCTACTCTTGTTTCATTGTAAGTGACTTCTACTGGCCACTCCAATACTTCACCTTAGAATCCTCCAGTACAGAAATAATAAAAATGACCAAACCATTTTCAAAAATAAAAGGTATCTGGTTGAGTGTTAACTGACAAATTTGATAAGAAAGGAAAGCTTTCTCTTACTTCCATTCCTCCAGGCACACACTTACTAATTTGGAAGTATGTGCCTGCATGTTGGGGTAGAAGTAGGGGTAGGGATTGAAATGCAAATATCTTCAGCATTTTTATAAACTCCATTATCTATGTGTAAATGCATTGATTTTCAACAACCCAGTTTTATAATATATAGAAACTTCACATTTGAAAAGCACTTTAAAGAACTTCAGTGTTCTTAAATGGCTTGTTTCTCATAACTGAACGTTTTAAATTAAAAATATGTCATATAACTCGTTAATAACATGATGCATTTGAAATGTGCTTATAGAGTTTCCTATTTGAGCCAAGCTCCCTCCTGTGTGGAGAATAAATACGATTATGGTTATTTTCTTATCATTCATCTTTTTTTTGCGATTTCATGTTCTAATAGCAATGTACTATTTTCCTTGATGACTCTCCTATAATGCATATTAAGTCAATGAATGATTACATGCATGTGTGATATAAATGATGTACTCTACCCAATTCAAAATCCAATTGCCAAAAGTGATTTTCATGTGAATATTTTAAAATATAGATTTAAATATAACATGGCATTGTGTTTTGTGTTCACTGAACACTAAATGGTTTTCTGAAGCATTGTAAAGACAGCTATCTCTGTTAAATCCCAGTGATATTTTTATTTTATTATTAAATCAAATTATTGAGTCAATGAAATTATTACTTGAGATAAGGACTAAACTGAGAAAATAAATTGGAGAATTGACACAATTATATGGATAATTCAGTTACAAAGCTTTATTTGGTATAAAACACCTTGACTGCTTTTCTATAATTGTCACAATATAATTTTTCAACTTTGTTTTCCCTACATATGTTAGCTATATTAATTCATGTTTGTATATTTTGCAAATAAGTTATTGAATTTGGATAAATTTTGTTAAATTTGTTTCACATTACTCCCATTTATGATGATAATAACAGTTATTATTGTAGTAATAAAATCAATAATGATAATGATATATCATGCTTACTCTATGCCAGATACTCTCTTAATACGTTCACATTGGTTTATTTAATCCACCTGAGAATGCTATAAGTTAGAACTATTATTCCCAGTATAATATGCTGAAGTGGGGTTTAAATAGAGCTAGGCCATCTTCCCAAGTTTACACAAGTGGAAGGCATAAAAGCAGTGTTTCTTTGTTCAGAAGACAGCTGTAATAGGAGAGAAAGCAAAAGCCACTTGAATGGATTTACGGCTTCTGTTTGAAAAACCAAATACATTGAAATGCATATGCCGTCTCTAGAGTAAGTAAAAAGATTTTTAAAAACAGTATTGCAAGATGAGGTGGAGTGCCTTGTCAATACAGAATTTCAATGCCTTGACAATGAAATTTTCACCTTGGCAATTTCACAAGGTGAAAATCGGGGATTTTTCATAAAAAGAAATCCCTTTGGATGGGTCAGGGCAAAGGGAGATTTCAGCGGGTTCTATATAAGAAGGGGATCAATCTCCAGCTCAGACAACTTATACCTGACATAATCTCAGTCTATGTTCAATACTTTCATGAATAAAACTGTGCCAGTTATTGATGTAGTGTCTCTCAGCTACAAATTCATTTTTCCTTTCCCCTCTTTTATGATATTTTGCTAGGACAACAGCAAAAACTTTAAGCTTTATAAGTAGGTTCTGTGCTAGGTTCTGCAATAAGATTCCCTAGAAAGAGATTAAAAGGCTGAAGGAAGAAGAGTTTGTTTCATTCTGCTGGTTCTCTGCTGCAGGTTTCTGTCAGCATCTCTCAGAAATACTTATTTTTTCATTGTGAAAATGGCAATTAGTTCCGGTATCAGCTGTTGAATACGTTTTGCAATTTTTTTTAACAATAGCCAAACCAGCATTGTCATGTCCCCAAGGAACACCAGTGTCAGAAAACTAGTAGTCAGTCTCAGAGTTTGAGTCTCATCTCTGCAGAGCCCTGTTTCAAACACACAGCCACTAACTTCAGCCTAGCAACACTCTCTTCTCCTAAAGCTATGTTTCTTCACTTAACCCCTCCTCCCTTCTTCTATATTTGTAACAATCCTTGCCTTTTTGGGGGATTCCTCAAGTTCTATAAGTGCATGTAGCTTCATAGAATTTTCACCTCTGTGAAACTTTGGTGTCCGTCAATTTATTGTCCAGTTCTTCAAGTCATAGTTAACATCTGTTTGTAAACTACAAGAGACAATAAGTGTCTATTGTTGTGTTTAAACCACTTGTGTTGTATTTAAGTCCAAATATCACTTCTCCACGGGCATGACATTTTTAATTGATTTGAGTTAAAAAGAGACAAACAAAAACATTAACAGCAACAACAACAACAAAATTATTTTTATCATCTGTCACCCAATAAAGAATTGAGCTCTCTAAACCACTGATACAATCTGTCTTCAGAAATCATTACACCACAGAACTTGTCAATGGGAAATAATTTATTAAAATTTTTTCAACACAAAAACAAAATTAGCAGACTGAAAATTTTAAATGCAAAAAACAGTGAATTAGCACAATCCTATTGCTGCTTCAAATTCCCCTGTAGAAACCAAGCAAGGATACACCAAGTTTGTACCTAACAGAAGGTGTACTTCTCTGATGACAAAGTTTATCAGACTCTGGTAGGTGAATCCATGGGGCATTTCAGTTGAAAACTTCCAAAATTCTTAAAAGATAATTATCAGAAAAGGGTAAAATCATGAAAGTGAACAAGTTAAAGATTTTATTTAATTAATGTGATGTGAGTGAGCCAGATGGTATAAGCTATTCAAAGAAGAATTGAAAAGCACAAATTTATATGAATTAAAGAAACGATTTAAATGACTTGCAAATTTATTTACTTTTTTGTATCCCTTGTACATCTAATTCTTTTATAACTGTTTTTTTCCTCTAATTGAGCTCTTGTTAAAGGATATTATTTACACATGGCCACAGCCTATCCTTTTGATAAGCTATTTTATTGGCTCAACATCTGTGATTAAACCTATGTTATTATGCCCTAGGGCCCAAAATGATGCATTAATTTGTTTCAGCTCAGAGTGCATTCCAGAAAGGAGTGAGATTGCCCCTTCTTCTAATTTCCTTTTCTTAAAGAAAGCACACAGGAACCAAATGAAGCCTGACATTACTGGTACATCATAGATGCTTTCTGCTGAATATTATATATGGTAGCTTTTAATTTGTACAGCAATTCTCGCCTCAATGGATTTACAGAAGTTTTAGTGCAAATTAGAAAGCATGTTTCTTTCTCAGAGGACCTATGTATCTGTATGGGAACCATGGTGAAGAAGGAATAAGTAGAAGACTGACCCAAAATACAAATAGCCTGTATTGATTTGTCATCAAATGTAAAAGCAAGAACTTTCTTTGGAAATGGCAAAACAAGGAGTATCAATATCTATCAAGAAAGGTAAAGTAAGATTACCTGAGAAAAGTTCTCGAAACATATGGTTTAGCAGTTCTTGCCTCCAAGAGTCCCCAAACTGTTAATTTTGACACATTTCCCAATTATTCTCTACTGAATGATTCCGTCTTTCTGGGATCTCCTGATGCCTTTGTTCCTGAAACATCTGCATCTTCCTTCTATGATTCCTTTTCCAAAATGCTGGCTTTCTACAATATTGACATGTTGATTTTCCCTGTTTTTCCTTCATAGGTTGGCCAGATTAGAAGTTATTTTGTTCAGTAATAACTTTTGTTCTTGCCAACCTTTCACTTATTCACTAACTTGAGCTAGGAGAGTAGGCAAAAGATCTGAAAAGAAAGTAATTAAACCAGGATTAACAGGCTTACTCAATAATGAGTTTTGAGTTTGGAAAGGCTATCCATGTGGTTAGTATTTCCAAAAGAGAAGAGTTAACAAGACAATTTTTATAACTTGGGGTCTCTAGTTTAGTATTGAGCGACCACAAAAGTCTTCAGCTGCTCCACTCTATGTAGAAAGTGCCAAGAAGGGTTTTTAAAATTGTATTATTGTGGAGACAGGGTCTCACTCTGTCACCCTGACTATAGTGCAGTGGCATGATCATGGCTCACTGCAGCCTCAACTTCCTGGTCTCAAGCAATCATCTTGCCTCAGCTACTTGAGTAGCTAGGACTACAAGCTTGTGCCACTGTGCCTGGCTAATTTTTGTAGCAATTTTTTTTTTTCTTGTTTCCCCAACTGGTCTTGAACTCCTGGACTCAAGTGATCCTCCTGTCTTGGCCTCTCAAAGTGCTGAGATTACAGGTGTGAGCCAGTGAGCCCAGCCCTTCCAGGAAGATTTTGGTTTGCTGTTAGATCCATTCCTGTAAAGTTTGAGAAAGTTTCAACAAGCCACCGTTGGAAATTAGTGGGCAACCCATTTGATTTCTCAGTACAACGACATACTCTTCCCAGTTCACATGTTGCAGAAAAGCTTGACCATGGTTGTTGGCAATCTTTCTTGGTGGACTTTTTGCATTCAGCCCTACCTTCCTTGTCACGGTTGATGGATAATTAAACTTTCATGGTCATGGGGCCTCCCAATGGGGTAGATTTCTTTCATTGGCTTGCAAGGTGTTTGCACCAATAAATGGGCAAAGAGTTAAGCAGGATTTCTTGCAGTAGGCAGTGTGTATACCCAGGTGTAGGCCTGTACACTGAAAACACTCTGGAGTACTTCTGCAAACTCATGCAGTGCTGCTTGAAACATGGAAAAGAGTCTTAAATTGATGACATGAGATGAAGAACAAGGCATATTCCCTCTTAAGATTTCAGGTGCCCTAGGTGGACCCTTCTAACTTCTCAATTGCATCATATTCACTGGTAATCCAAATTGAAAAAAGCTTACTTCCTTGCATTTGGTAGGAAAAGTACAGTATATGACACTGTGTGTGTGTGTGTGTTTCCCCTGTTTTATATATCCAACTATCTCCTCTTTTGGTTACCAATTTTTAAAAATATAATGCAATGACTTACCATTCTGACATATTTATAAGTGAATACTGTCTTTGAATAGGTTTTTAATTATCCCTTGCTCCAGTAATTTTGCTATCTCTGCTTTCCTAGCTATGTGATTTGTGAAAGGAATCTTGTAGGTGGAATCTAATCTAGGACATGGAATACATAACCTAATGTCCTCAAACTGAGTTAGTAATTCATCATTTGTTAAAGAAATTAAACTCTCATTCTTCCCTGCAGAGAAATTTTCCAAGGAAATAATTTTCCCATTAAAAGACCCTTGCTTTCCAGTCCCCCGGGTTCAGCCTCAGGCAGAGAAAGAAAAAGAGACATAGAGACAAAACAGGGTGGAGACAGAGAAATAAGCAGGGCTCTAGCTTTCAGAGAAGGAAAGTACTTTCAACTTTCCCACTTATTCACATTTTTCAACATTTCCTTTGGACTCTACAGCTCCTTTTAAACTTTCTCCCTATACTGATATTCATCCCGTACACAACTGTCTCTCTTTTGCTTATAATGGAAATGTTCTAACTGCCCCTAATAATAAACTAATTTATACAAATGAAGTGAAATTTCTTTGGGGCACAGTGAAGCTGAATTTTCACTTACCTGTTTCTACTGTGACAGCAGAGAGATACTAGTCATTTAACAAAACACCTTTTCCCCATTTGTTCACTATTAAAAGTAATTGTGATCCTGATAAACCAAGATAAACATGCTTACTCAAATAATAAACTTCAAGTTTGGAATGGGCTATGCACCTGGCTAGTATTTCCAGAAGGGGACAGTATTAGAAGGAAAGTTTTTATAATTTAGGGTCTCTATTGGACTACTGAGTGACCACAAAAACCTTTAGCTGGTCCACTGTATTCAGAAAGTGCTATACTACCATTCGCATCAAAATGTTGGTTGGAGATATTAAACAATCGTCCCAAAAATATGCTCCATTCCAATATGGAGAATGGAGAAAATACAATTTAGTATTGAGTAAGCATTCCATATTATACTCATAAAAGATAATGTGAACGCAACAACAAATTTAGGGCAGAAGTTTAAATATAAATTGACCTGCTGGGCTCAAGTGTTTCTCCCATCTCAGCCTCTTGAGTAGCTGGGGATATAGGAGTGGGTCACCACGTGCAGGTAATTTTTGTATTTTTGTAGAGATATGTTTTGTCATGTTGCCCAAGCTGGTCTTGAACTCCTGGACCTAGCCTCCCAAAGTGATGGGACTACAGCAGCTTTACTTCTAACAGCCAAACACTGAAAACAACTCAGATGTACTTCAAGAGGAGGAGGGTTAAACAGTAACTGATACATGATGCTATGGACTTCTACTCCCACAGTCACATGTGTGAATTGACAGATAATCATGGTGAGTGAGACAAACGCAATCCCTAAAATTTACATATTATGTAATTTTATTTATGTAGCATTCTTCAAATGATAAAATTATAGAGATAGAGAACAGATTAGTGGTTGCCTGGAGATAAGGTCTGTTGTAAAGTGAATGCAGTTATAAAAAGTCAATAGTCTATGATGAGATATAAATGTTCTTTATCTTGACTTAATGTTAGTATTCTGTTGTGATACCATGCTGTGGACCCAGAAAATCTGTCAGGTCTCAGTTAATTTAGAAAGTTTATTTTGCCAAGGTTGAGGATGTGTGCCCATGGCACAGCCTTAGGAAGTCCTGATGACAGGTGCCCAAGGTGGTCGGGGCACAGCTTGGTTTTTATACATTTTAGGGAAACAGAAGACATTCATCAATACGTACATAAGAAGTATGCTGGTTTGGTACGCAGGAAGACTCAAAGCAGGGAGGGGGCTTCCAGGTTGCAGACAGGTGACAGACAAAGGGTTACACTCTTTTGAGTTTCTGAATCACCTTTCTAAAGGAGGCAATCAGATTCTCATTTATCTCCATGAGCAGAGGAATAACTTTGAATGGAACAGAAGACAGGTTTGCCCTAAGCAGTTCTCAGCTTAAATTTTCCCTTTAGCTTAGTGATTTTGGGGTCCCAAGATATTTTCCTTTCACAGAACTATAGTTTGTAAAATATTACCCTTAGAAAAACCTGTATCGACTCTACAAGGTATTTATCTATATTATTTGTTAGAGCTACACATAAATCTACATCAAATTAGTAATAGGTTTATAAAAGAAAAGGTCATGTGATAAAAATTTTAATTATATAGTACTTGTGTGAAAACTTTTAAATGTGAACCAATTAATAATTTGCATGATTTGTATGATATTGAGCTGGCCTGCCTGTGTAAAAAAATACTGATAATATGTCTCTAGTTTTGGTTTTTCTTTTTTAAATTGGAGTTCTTACATAGACCCTGTCTTGGTGCATTTTTTATTGCTATAACTGAATATCTGAGAATGGTAATTTATGAAGACAATATATTTATTTCTAATAGTTCTGGAGGTCTCAACCTTGGACTTCTCAAAGTCCAAGAGGATGGCACCAGAATCTGGTGAGGTCCTTCTTCCTGTATTATAACATCGCAGAGTGCATCAAAATGTAGAAGGCAAGAGAGTACATGTCAACTCAGGTCTCTCTTCCTCTTCTTATAAAGCCACTAGTCCCACCATAGGGGTTTGCTCTGATTGCCTTATCTAATCCTAATTGACTCGCAAAGTTTCCACTTCCAATCAACATGTAAATTTCAGGATGTTTCCAACACATGAAGTTTGGGAGACACATTCAAACCAAAGCACACCCTAAACTAAATGAAAGACTGTAAATACACAAAATTTTCAAAGGAACAACCCTCACATAAATCATTCCACACCGAAGAGACACATAGTGCCTAATACTAAGGACTTTAAGATGCTACATTTTGTTCAAATTATACCTATTCAACAAGCTTAACTAAACCAGCAAATCATTTATGTATTTATCTCTTAATCAGGTCACTCTGGCTTTTCTTTCCCAAAATCATGAAGAAGTTTTTTTTTTGTTTGTTTTAAATCTTGTTTATTTAAATTTAAGCTTCAAATTCCTGAACTATCAGAAGGTTCTTATTTAAAAATCATGTATGCTTTGTGCGGTAATGTAGGGATTTTCTTATTACTACAAACTCAAACAAAACACTGAAGACGGTTATTGAAAAGAGTACTTGCCTGACCAAAGATAACTTAATGCTTTTTAAAAACTTGTCCTGGTATGAGAAACAGCAAGACAAGAAAGAAAGAAATTCAAAATCTTTAAATCTTGTATTTCAAATCTGTGACAGTTGTGTGATCTTTGAAAACATCAATTAATCTGTGTTCCTATTGCTCCTGTTGGTAAACTTCATAGAATTTAGATCAATTATCCCAATGCTCTCTAAAAATTTATATCTTTTAAATATATACCAGTTGAACACCCTGCAGAAATATAGGGCTCATTCTATGTCATTTTAAGCAGTTGAATTAACCCATTAAAGATAGCATTATCTAAAATATATTGCAGGTTTAGTTTCCCTTATCCAGAATGCTTAGTAGCAAAAGTGTTTCAGATTTTTTATCTTTTTCAGGTTTTGAAATATTTTCATTGAAGTAGTTGGCCATTCCAAATTCAAAAATCTTAAATCAGAAATGCTCCAATGAGTATTTCTTTTGAACCTCATGTTGATGCTCAAAAGTTTTGGATTTGGGGGCATTTTAGATTTCAAATTTTAAGATTTGGAATGCTCAAGTTGTACTTAATGATTACCTTATGTACTAATCAGAGTTTTCCAGAGAAACACCATCAATAGAATGTGTGTGTGTGTGTGTGTGTGTGCATGTGTGTGTGTGTGAGACAGAGAGAGAAAGAGAGAGAGAGAGAGAGAGAAACTTATTTTAAGGAATTGGCTCATGTGATTGTGAGAACTTGCAAGTCTGTAGTTTTCAAGGAAAAATAAGATAGCAAGCTGAAAATTCTGGCAAAGGTTGATGATGTAGTCTTAAGTCAGAAGACAGTTGAATGGAATAATTCTTTCCTTTTCAGTAACCTGTTTTTTTCTCTTAAGAACTGTAACTGATGGGATGAGGCCCACCCACATTATGGAGAGTAATTCACTTTACTCAAAGCCTACTGACTTGAGTGCTAATCACATGTAAACAATGCTTTCATAGCAACATCTAGACTAGTACTTGACTAAACAACTGAGCACCATGACCTCGCAAAGTTGACAAATATTCACAGTTCATCCCATGTGAACATTGCACTATATATTTTCTTAAGCGATAGCTAATCTCTAAGACATTAACAAAAGAATACTGTTGACCAAAACAGTAAAACTATCTTACTTACAACTGAAAGAACACTAACCATTTATGGTTTGGATCTGTATCCCCACCCAAATCTCATGCTGAATTGTAATCCCCAATGTTGGAGGTGAGGCCTGGTGGGAGGTGATCTGATCATGGGGGCAGAGTTCTCACGAATGGTAGAACATGATCCCTATTGGTGCTACTCTCATAATAGTGAGTGAGTTCTGGTTGTTTAAAAGTATGTGGCACCTCCCTGCTCTCTCTTCCTCCTGCACTGGCCATGTGGAGTGCCTCGCTCATCCTTTGCCTCCCACCATGATCATAAGCTTCCTGAGACCTCCTAGAAGCAGATGCTGCCATGCTTCCTGTACAGTCTGTGGAACCATGAGCCAATTAAACTTTTATTTATAAATTACCCAGCCTCAGGTATTTCATTATGGCTATGCGTGAATGGACTAATACACCATTTTCCCAGAAGTTAATGCTAAGTCTCTGGGTGATATTCACTCTTCTGATTTATGTCCTGTAACTTAAATACTATGATATAACGTTAATACATCTTATGGTATATAATAAAGAGATAAGGGAAGGAAGACACTAAAGATAACTGCTGTGTATGTACACTCACAACACATATTCATAATAATTACAGCCCTCTCTGTAAATGATTATGTGGTTGTAGCTGTTATTTATAGCTACTTTCTTCTACTACCCATTCTCATTGTCCTTAGTAAGGACCTCAGCTGGTTGTGTTTCTCCATTCCTGAAGGGTTTGAGCCATTAGTAGTCAAATATAAACTGATTTGTTGTAGTTTTCCATTGATGTTACTCACAGGGCATGGTTTTATTAATAGATGCTGTTATGGGCTGAATGTTTGTGTCTCTCAAAAGTTATATGCTGAAGCCCTAAACCCTAATGTGATGGCATTTGGAGGTGGGCCTTTAAGAGGTAATTAGGTTTAGATGAGTTCATAGGGCTGACCTCCCTGGTATTAGAGTCCTTATAAATAGAAGAAAGAGCAGTGTGGTGGCTCATACCTATAATCCCAGCTTTTTGGGAGGCCAAGGCGGGTGGATTATTTGAGCCCAGGAGTTCGACACCAGCCTCAGTAATATGGTGAACCTCGTCTCTATAAAAAACACAAAAATTAGCTGGGTGTGATGGAACATGCCCTTAGTCCCAGCTACTGGGGAGGCTGAGGTGAGAGAATCACTTGAGCGTGGGAGGCAGAGGTTGCAGTGAGTCAGAATCACGCCACTGCATTCCAGCTGTGTGACAGAGCAAGACCTTCTCTCAAAAAAAAAAAAAAAAACGGAGAAGAAGAAAAAAGCAGGAGAAGCAGAATGAGAGGAAGGAAGAAGAAGAAAGAAGAAAGAAAGAAAGATGAGAGACCAGAGTAAGCATGCTCTCTCTCTCTCTCCACGGTGCAAAGACACAGTGGAAAGGCAGCCATCTGCAAGCCAGGAAGAAGGCCTTCACCAGGAACCGAATCCGCTAGCACCCTGAATTTGGACTTGCTAGCTTCTAAAACTGTGAGAAATGAATGTCTGTTATTTAAGTCACTCAGTCTATGATATTTTGTTAATGCAGTCAAAGCTGAGGCAGATACCCTAAGGGATGTTCTGCATTTTAGACATACTATTCCATACATCCATTATGAAGTACAAATCCATTTATCACTGTAGAGTTAGGATCAATCACCCTAGTCAGCAAGGTGACACCTTGACTTATCTCTTGATTCAGAGGCGTAAGGAGCCCAAAATGGCTAGGGGGCAGTCTTAAATTTATTTCAATGGATTCAGTATTGTATCTCTCCATGGAAGCTTTCTTTTGAAATTAAGACTCCTATACTAGCATAGCTAGGATCACAAGGAAAGAAAGAAAAAAATCCACTAGTGGGTAACATTAACTATGGATAATATTGAGTACCACTCACATTCTACCTGTCGATTCCTGGGCCCATGAGTCTTGGCTATGGGAGAAATTTCCCTTTAGGTATTCATATTGGTAAGCAACAGGTATTGTTCATCCTCAATTATCATTTTTTAAATAGAGATATATTCAGAAAAATGTAGGTTTTGTGATAAACATATGGAAAAGGTACAAAGGAAAAAAATACATGAAAAGGATCAAAGGGTACAAACTTGTGGTATTAAGTGAATAATTTCTGGAGATATAATGTGCAGAATGATAACTATATTTAATGATAATATATTGTATATTCAAAATCCACTAAAATATTTTACAGCTTAAATACATTTGCTACACAAAGGAAGAGACCAAAAAGGTAACTATGTGAAGCAATGCATACATTAATTAACTTGGCTGTGAAAATCAATTTTATAATGTATATTTATCTCAAAATATCATATCATGATCTTAAATCTACACAATTTTTATTTGTCAATTGTATTTCAATAAAGCTGAAAAATGTAAAGAAATATATGTAAAAACAATTTATTTGTATTTCTGCAAAGTTTGTATTTCTAGAAACAATGATCCGTGTATAATATCAGATGTGTTCCTCTAAAATATTAGATGAGGTTAAAATCAAATTAATACTGTATGTCTTATTTCCAGTCAGCTAGTATTCCATATCCTTCACGCTTGTTGCTTGTTTTATTTTCTAGCCAAAAACTCTCTTTTATGAGTATTTGGGGGGCATTTTTATAGTTTTAAAGTTTTTTTGCATTTCCCCCAAATTCAACTTTCCCCCAAAACAGATACTATCCTCTATAATTTAAATAAAAATAAAATATCACAACTCTAGAAAAAAACTGGAAATAACATGGAAAAAACATATACAGTTCCCAATTTTCTAGTAAGTCTGACATATAAAAGAGAATCTAGCAAATTATACTTGTCTGTTTCTTCTCTAATGAAATTGATGTCATTTCCATAAGAGGTTTATTACTTAGTAAAACTTATAATGTTTTACTGAGTCCTAAAATTCTATATGTTAATACCATATTGGGCTTGAGCAGGACCAAATAAATATTTACTATATTTCTTACTCAAATTAAGGAGTAGTTAAGAGATAAACAGAACACAAGAATAATAGATATAAAATATGAATGCTACTGTTGATGAAGTATAGGGTGAAGGACAATGCTGGATATGCAAGCTTCCCATATACTGAACACAGAGATTGGACTTTTAACAGAATCACAGATATTATGAAGCAACTGGAAGCTTCCCTTCATAGGGACAGAATCACCTCTTATGAAACAAGCAGCATAACAGATTTATGTAGAATTACAGAAGGAAAGAGGAAATGTGGGTGAGCTGCATGGAGAGGGACCAAGGGTATTAAGTTTAGTGGAGTTTCTCTTCCTGAAAATAGAAGTAGGGAGTAAGTGTTCACTCAACACCCTAACATCATCTGTCTACTGCTTTTTGTTTACGGTGGCTTCATAGAATTCCAAATTGCAGCTCTTACAAAAGAAATGCCAATATCTAAGTAGAGTATTCAGGGAATAGGTTACTAAGCTATTCTCCCACAAAACTGACCCTCCCAAAAAAGTGAAAGAGAAATAAAATGTACTCTTAACTAACTAACTAAGAACTGGAATGAAAATTGCTATTCTCAAAAGGTAGAAATAGAAAGTTAATCAAATCATCTGTTCTAAGAAGTTATATCCACAATTTCGTTCTCCTGTGGTTGTGTAGCATAAATAAACACTACTACTGTGGTTTCACATTCTCAATATCAGAATTTATTTTATTGAGACTCCACAAGTTGTCCATTAGGCAGCTAATAAAAATACATGCAAACCCTATGTGAGAAATACCTCTATTCTAAGACCAGAGGTCCATTAGGCACAATTTCAAAATAAATAAGAATTTCCCCATCAAAAATAAGACATACAAATTGTAAATAATAAAGAACAAAATCGAGGCAGTAAAAAATCAAACATTGTAATGACCAATCCCAGAATATAAATTAAACATTTAATATACTGAAAATGATAAAAAAAAAAGACTTGAAAATGTGAGTAAATAGCAAGGAACATTATAAAAACAAGATGCTTAGCAATAAAAGTAAAATAAATAACATTAAAGTCTCATGATGGATTCAACAACATATTTGGACTAAGCTAAAGAGAGAATTAATAATCTAGAAGAAGGGGCTAAGAATATTATCAAGAAGAAAGTACAGATATATAAAGGGATTAAAATGTGTAAAAGAGAGATAAGGATAAATGGGCATCTAAATGTGAATGTCGGTAGTGAAACATATAGTAAAATGAAATAATTACTATACAACTAGATATATTTGAAGTAAAATTTAACACAATATTGAGTTAAAGCAGCAAGACTGGAAGACAAATAGAATTCTGTTTTTGTAAACTAAACACCATAAAAACAAATTAGCTATTACTTAGTGATTATATATATATACATATAT
>NW_012115833.1:1824073-1824570 GCF_000951035.1 Colobus angolensis palliatus | reverse complement strand
ACATCCTCAGGCTTTCATACCAGTTCAGAACTGCCCATCCTGTCTATTTCTTTTCTTTTTTTTTTTTCTTTGTTTTGTTTTGTTTTGAGACAGAGTCTTGCTCTATAGCCCAGGCTGGAGTACAATGGCGTGATCTTGGCTTACTGTAACCTCTGCCTCCTGGGTTCAAGCAATTCTCCTACCTCAGCCTCCTGAGTAGCTAGGATTACAGGTGCCTGCCACCATGCCTGGCTAATTTTTGTATTTTTAGTAGAGATAAGGTTTTGCCATATTAGCCAGGCTGGTCTTGAACTCCTGACCTCAGGTGATCCACTGCCTCAGCTGCCCAAAATGCTGGGATTACAGGCGTGAACCACCAGGCCTCACCAAGTCTGTTTCATGATACACAACAATACTTACCTGTTAGACTCTGTGAGTTGTTTTCTATGAGCATCAGCTGAAAGAATCTGCAGATAAACCTTCCCACTAGCTTCATACTGTCACTCCATTCATAATTT
>NW_012115833.1:1819361-1823443 GCF_000951035.1 Colobus angolensis palliatus | reverse complement strand
TCTCGATCTCCTGACCTCGTGATCCGCCCGTCTCGGCCTCCCAAAGTGCTGGGATTACAGGCTTGAGCCACCGCGCCCGGCGATGTTTGCTTATTTTAAATATTACCTGTTGATTAAATTTATTTTACTAGACACATTAAATAACAGATACTAAGGTGCTTAAAATCTATATTGATGATTTATTTTTTCTCATCCAAATTATGAGATTTTGATTTTTCTTATAACCCTCCTATATTCAGTTGGCTTTGCCGAGGCACAAAAGTGTGACGCCTTTTCTTACCTAAGTGTCCTAAGTGTCGCAGCCAACAGTCCTATAACAAAAAACAGGTTAATGAGAAAAGCATAAAAAATTAATCTAATCAAAGTTTTAGGTAACATGAGAGTCTTTAGAAATGAAGATCCAAAGACATGGGGAAAAGGATTTTTATGCTTAGGTTCAATGAAGAATGAATAGCCATGTGAAAATTTAATTGGACAAAGGGTGTCATCTAATGGTAATAGACTCGTCAAGTCCTCATTGTTCAGACTCTTTTGGCCTCTCTGTGTAGCGTTCCTTCCTCCCAGGCAAGCAGCAGGTCTCCTCTGGAATGAGGGTTTTCAAGGGAGAAAGGAAAGGGAGAAAACGACCTTTCTAGGTTATATGGCTTGCTTTGGGGGAGAGGAGTTCTAGTTTCCATGACCCACGTTGGAGAAGAGAAATGCTGATTTCTATGACTTGCACTTTCTTCTGCAGAAGAAAGGGGGACAGCAAACAGGAGGATGAAAGATTAGAGAGACCTTGCGTCTGAGGCTGATCTCTTTAAGTTCAAAGTACTAAGCATATCAAGGTGTCATATTTGGAGTATTGTTTTCTGAGCCCCAATAACTTTCTTTAACACAAATGTACTCACAAAATTTATTGCTTTTCTTAGCTAGTGTTATGCTATTTAATGGGTAAAATTTGCTCTTATTTCCAGTAGAGGAGGTGCTACTTTAATTTCATTGAAGTGGTCATTAAAATATTAATGCGATTTGGTAAGAATAAAACAAGCCATGTTGACATAATTTGCTGCAAAATAAGGGATAGCTAAATTTAGGGAAAATAAAATCTTTAGTGAATATTTTATCAAAGCATATCTACTAGAAAATACGCTTCTGTGTAAATCTGTCTTCTAAAACTTTTTATGTCCTGGAATGCCCTTCATGCTATTGCTCCAGACAAAATGTCTTCTTCCACATCTCTGACAATTCTTTTCCATCCTTTCCAATCAAAATTAATTTAAAACTTGCTTTCCTATGAAGGTTCTCCAACCAACTTGTTCATCTCATCTTTTCTTATCTACTCATAGGTGATTTTTAATCTTTAAAAATCTAGCTTAGTTATAATGACTCCAATATGTGTGCCATTATTTTGTCTATACTCCTACAATATTTAACCCAGTTTGCTGTGTTTAGTGAATTCTCATGAAATACGTGTGGAATAGTACTTTATAAAAAGAAAAAAAAAGAAAAAAAATTCTGCCAAAAAAGCTTGGCAGTCTCTGATTACTCCAAGCTTACCTCCTATAGATCACCCAAAACAGTCTGCTCAATTCTGCTCAGAACTCAATGAAGAACAAACATGTGAGGTGGTATTATATTTTTCACAGTAGAAGATGTGTTCTATTATCAATTACCTGACATGTCTAGTGAAATAAATTTAAGCAGCAGCTAATATTTGAAATAAACAAGCGGAAAGTAGTTTAATATTCTTATTATATAACACACATTTTAGAATTAATAATTATACAAATACTCTAAGATCCTTCCACTCTTTTGGCACACATTTAGTGAAAGCCCAAGCCTTACAATGAGAAGGATAATGAAATATGACTCCATTTTCTCTAATGTTGCAGGGCAGGACAGTTAAATTTTTCTCAATATAAATATTTACTCAGCTACTGTTCATGAATATAACCATGGTTTAGGGCTTTGTCAGATGTAAGAATTCAGCAGAGCTAATTCTCTTTGCCTGTAGGTAACAGATTAGTACTAGTTACAGTTGGGCTCTCTGCAACTAGCAGGATGCTCAGGTAGAATGCCCGGCATGGGAGCTGTTTTAAAATGGAAGAGCTTATTTTATTTATTTAGAACGTATTTACTGAGTGTCAGTACTAACAATCGCAGTGAATGAAAATGGCATTTATTTTGTTTGGTGGAGGCTGTTGATATAGAACAGTTTAGAGTCTCTTCTAACCTTGACTTTGAGCAACAAAGATGCAAAAAATAAAAGATGTTTATTGTAAAGTGCACAGAGAGGTGTGAAACGGGAAGAAAATGAATATGTGCTTGTGCAAATTCAAAGATAATGTTAGCAATGAAGTGACTACCATTCAAGGATCATCTATCTTAGTCAAGTATTATAGAAAAATGAAGAAGGATGAGACAAATAATTCATGTAAATTGATGGAATAATCATCACTCGAATCCTTTGTAGAATCCTAGGGTTTAGTGGCTCCTTAACTCCATTCTCTGTGTTTCCAGCAACAGGAATAATACAGCAGTAGCAGTCATATGTACATTAGTAAATCCTCTATTTTATTGGAATATAAGTAACACAGAATTGCAAGCTTACATACACTGATTGTTTCCTTTGCTGAGCAGCAGCTTTTTAGCTTGAAGTAATCTCATTTGACTGTTTGCTTTTGTTGTCTGTGCTTTTGAGGTTTTACTCCAAAAATCTTTGCCCAAACCAATATCCTCAAGCATTTCCCCAATGTTTTCTTCTAGTGGTTTCATAGTTTCAAGTCTTATATTTAAAACTTTAACCTATTTTGAATTGACTTTTATAAATGGTGAGATAGAGGGATCTAGTTTTATTTTTCTGCATATGGATATCCAGTTTTTCTGGTACCATTTATTGAAAAGACTGTCCTTTCCCCAGTGTATGTTCATAATTTGCTAGTTCTTGTGGAGAAGAAAATAATGTATAATTTCCTCTAAGCACTGGGTCATTACATATTTGACCAAGATACTTGAAGATTTTTAAAATCTGAGCCAGGAAATGTGTCGAAAATGTCAAATTGTGGATGTCAATTTAAGTATATAATTTGCAATCATAAAAAATGGAATTACCTCTACTATGATTTGCATGTTTGTCCCCTCCAAAACTCATATGGAAAGATGATCCCCAGTGTTGCAGATGAAGCCTAATGGGAGGTGTATGGATCATGGGATTGGATCCCTTATGAACAGATTAATGCCTTTTCTCAGTGATGAGTTCTCACTCTACTAGTTCCCATGAAAGAAGATTGTTAAAAAGAGCCTGGCACCTCCCTATTCTCTCTTACTTCCTCTCTCCCATGTGAGCTTTGTATACACCAACTCCCATTTGCCTTCTACCATGAGATACAAAGTCCCGATCTTCAATGTTTCAGCCACCAGAATCATGAGTCAAATAAACCTTTTATGTTTATAAATTATCCAGTCTCAAATGTTCCTTCATAGCAACACAAAATAGACTAAGAAAACTTCCTACTTAGGAGAAAAGAGGCACAAAGTATACCACATCAAACGGTTTTTTATTATGAATGCAAACATCTATGCTGAGTCTGATCAATCACGCATATTCCCTCCCTACTACTTAGTTCCCAGGCCTGGTTGCTGAATGAAGGAGTTTAAAATGGAGTAGTAGTTCTGGAAAAGCTGGACTGCAGGTCATTCTATGAGACCTTTCCAAGAGTGGGCAAAATCACCTTCTGTTACAAAATTAATTGACTGGAAAGGCTGCTGTACAACTTTCATTTCTGACTTTAATTGTATGGTAAATTGGCTTTGCTGAAATTATTTATTTGATTTTAAAATTAAGACTGAAATCTTTGAAATAGTTTTGGAATGGATCTTATAGCTGATTATTGTAAAGCTATGACCTTCCTTAGTACCTGTCTTTGATTACTTTTACTGAATACTTAGGTATGTCATTAGAATTCCTTTAAATACATTATTTTTAATACATTAGAATACTTGTTAAAAATTATTTATTTATCTCCTGGCTAACACGGTGAAACCCCGTCTCTACTAAAAATACAAAAAATTAGCCGGGCGAGGTGGCCGGCGCCTGTGGT
>NW_012115833.1:1810994-1818603 GCF_000951035.1 Colobus angolensis palliatus | reverse complement strand
AAAAAAAAAGACTTTTCTTAGGGAGTGAAAAAAAAGCAAGCATTCTTTTAAGGTACATCACCATATAACTATCCCCAAAACAATGGTCTCTAGGGAAACTAGAGCTATTGTGCAAACGTAGGGATCTCTAGCAGAGAGTTTACAGCTCCTTCCATTCCACCCTTCTAAGATAGCCGCTTCCAAAGTACGGTGAATAAGGTCAGACATACCACAATATAACTCAACATAGGAACTCAACTATAATCAATAAGATTCTCGTGAATGTAGCAGTTACAGTATTAAGACAGCAACTGAGCAATATTTTATTATTAAACTTTTGTCCCTAAAATCACAGCTAGCTTACTTTTACATTACATACCAAAATATTGTGGATATTGAACACAGATTCGTACGTGTGATTACTAGTCATCAGCTATATCATCATTAATCCACAGCTAATTTACTAAATATAAACTCTGAGTCAACTGCCATATTCCCTTGTCCCTCATCTCCATATTACATTAGCCACCAAAATCTGTTGTTTTATAATTTGTTCTGCTCCCACTTTTATTTTCCACATGCCTGTCAAGTCCAACCCCTTTCTTATTCTTAATACTCTTATTTGCAATGTTGTTTCAATTCAGAATCACATGCACCTACATGCTCATCAAAGCTAAACAAAATAAAACAACACGTTTAATGTTTCAAAGGAAAACATTTATCTCCTGGCTTGGAGAGTTTATCGTAATATTGCTCCTGCTCATATGTCCAAGCTTTCCTTCCACGGTGACTTTCTCTCTGCTATATACCACAGATAAATTGAACTACTTATTTTCTTAAAACCATAATTTTCATTATGTGGTCTCCTCTACCTATCTGGGTTGTTTTTTCTTTCTCATCACTGTCTTTTGAGGTTTACTCATTTCAAACACAAATTGAAATTTCAATTTTTTTACACACAACCATTTAGAATTTTGAGAATTATAAGTTATTATCTCCTCTAAACTCTTGATGTCCATTCCTTGCCCTGTTATGACACATCGCCCCTTCCTTACATGATAAACTTTACGTATGCCTTATCTTCCCTTCTATATTACAAGCCTAAGAAGTTCAGATGCTTATGCCATTTTATATTCCTCATTGTAACTTGCTGGGAACCTGTGTGTAACGGGTATTTCATAAATGTTTACTGAATGAATGAAAGGTTGTCACTAAAATGTAAAGGATTTTGAGAGCACAGACAGATCAACATAAACTATTAGTTGTTTTCCAGTTTATTGTCTTTTGATCCAACTGGCTAACTAATGTCTGGAAATATCTGATGTAAGCTCACTTATTTTCTGACAATAAATAATAATATATTAATGTTAACCTTAAGTGTAGCCAGTTAGTGTGCAGACACTAAGGCTTGCAAATCTCCTGAAGCTTCAAATAAATAAATAACATCCAGTATTTTTAAATATTTAGAAGTAATTGTCCTTGGTAATAGTATGCTACTACTATAAAGATGAATTAAAATATCGATTTATTTTTTTAAGTTACTCCAGATAAAAACAAGAGTACTTTTAAAAATCTCCTATTTCATAAAAGTAGGAAAAACATATATTAAGTGGGGTCTGGCATACTGTTTCATCTCTCTCCCTGCTCGCAGATGTCCTCACAAATATTACAGCAGAAATTCTAACTTGAAAAAAGATGTTTATGGAAGTGAATAGAATGGAGATATAGCTCTTTTTGCCAATATTATGTTAATACTCAGTGCAGCATGCTAGACTTCTGTTTTCCAAATAAAAGGATATGTGAGAGCGTCAAGTTTTAGCTATTATTTTGTGATTCTCTCCTTATCCATCTGAAGGGATAATAGGCTCTGTCTTCCTTCCCTCAGAAGACATTTGTGCAAACGATTTAAACAAAACCTCTTGGATATCACTTACTGAGAGGAAGTGTCCACTGGGTTTGTTTCATGTGACGAAAAAGTCAGCCCCATAAAGAGGAATTTCAAGCCTCATGAATAAATCACAGGTTCCAAGGATGATACGGAAGACACAGAATCAGAGGGCTGAAGACGCTCTGTAGACAAAAGTAATGGTAATTTTGGCAATAAGGCAATGAAGACTGATGAAATAATTAAAGATTCCATCTAATGCCTTAGTAATATGTAAACTTCAGGTCTTTGCAGTGCTTTGAGTAGCAAATGACAAAAAAATTCCCAAAACAATCAGAAGAAGTTTCAACAACTAACTTAAAAAATTTCAGGGCAGTTGAAAGTTTTTGTACACATGAGGTAAAGACCAAGATTCAATTACCATGAAGTTATTACTGAGTCTAATTTTTCATTTGCTCCGTGGAGCTCAAAGCACTATTCAGCACCTAGTAAACATTTTCACTGTAAATAAATAATAATACATTAGTTATTGTGGAAAACTATGCAAATTATATCCAATAAGACAATGTGAAAGTGAGTAAAAATGCATTTAGGTTATTTTGAGCATTTCATGCACTGTTAAAGAGTTTCCAAAATGTAACAGTAATTTAAAGATTGAATTTCAGAAAAATCATACTATATAAACTTTGCCAACATGATATGATAGCTTGGTTTCTGCTAAGATATTAATTTTAAAAACCTTTGGTAGTTTGAAAAATAAGTGCTTTTATAACCTGATCCATATTTGCATAATGCTTTCTAGTACTCATGAGCAACAATAATCTAAATTTTTTCACCAATCTGGCTAAAGTACCTCAAGCAATTTGATTTTTATGACATGCTTTTTTGCAGATGAATATTATTAACATAATACAAATAAACCAAACACATGCTTTCCCAAAACACACATAGCCTTATAATAATTATTTTAATCATTCCATTGTAAATACCTACCCACATAATAATGACAGGTCTTTAATTCTGATTATAACATATGATTGTATCTTTTTTTTTTTTTTTTGAGATGGGATCTCGCTTTTTCGCCTAGGCTAGAGTGCAGTAGTGCACTCTCAGCTCACTGCTACCTCCACCTCCGTGGTCAAGTGATTCTCCTGCCTCAGCCTCCCGAGTAGCTGGGATTGCAGGCATGTGCCACCACACCTGGCTAATTTTTGTATTTTTACTAGAGACAGAGTTTCACCATGTTGGCCAGGTCAGTCACACACTCCTGACCTCAAGTGATCCACCTGCCTGGGCCTCCCGAGTAGCTGGGATTGCAGGCATGTGCCACCACACCTGGCTAATTTTTGTATTTTTAGTAGAGACAGAGTTTCACCATGTTGGCCAGGTCAGTCACACACTCCTGACCTCAAGTGATCCACCTGCCTGGGCCTCCCTAACTGCTGGGATTACAGTTGTAAGCCACCGCACCTGGTCTGTATCTTAAGCAAACATTCATAAATGTTTGTTTGCTTCTTCTGTTATTAGTGATAATCATTTACATCATGCATTACATTTTAAAAGGTATAATGCTTTACATTATTTACTTTCATTTAAATTTTTAAAATATTATACAATTTTTATAAATTTCCACTTTGAAAATACATAGTTTTGCCCAGTAACTAATGGTTTGATTTTGTGTGTCAAGCACAAGTCTTAATTTTCCATATCCCATAATATTTTCCTCGTATGATGTCTCAACCACTTGTTACTGAATAAGCTCTTGTACCACCTATCTGCATAAAGCTGCATATATATGCATATATATACACACAATATAGATATAGTGTATAGAATGTATTGTATATGTATATATACATATATAACCTATATATCTCTATATATGTACATATCTATATATATGTATATATCACAGGATCTCTTGGGTGTCACTTAGCCAGCTGGAAACCTCTGGGGCTGGCAACACCTCTGCTTGAGTTTTGCTTGCACTCGCTGTACTAATTTTGCCCACTCAGCTCATCAGGATGCGCTAGGCTGGTGCTACTGGCCCGGATCCCATTCCAGTGGAGGCTGAGCCAGGCGTGGAGCAGTGAGGAGTGTGTAAGTGAGTGCAAGATCCAGCCACCGCGCACAGCCAGGTAAACCAGCTGCCTCAGGCGGAGCGGGCAGCTCCAGGCGCTGATACAGGTGCCAGCTCCGTGAGAGGCTGTAGCTGGACTGAGCATATCGCAAGCTGCTTCCACTGTTGGCACTAGCATCTGGAAGAGGGGAACATTGTGGCTCCTGAAAACTTGGAGCCATCAGCAACTGAGGAGTCCCAAGGAATGAGACTGAGGTGCGGTTCTAGAGCTCTCATTCCTGCAACTGGCAGCTTGGTTAGCGGTGGGGGCGAGTTGGGGGTGGTGGTGTGCTACATTTCTTTCCTTCCTGCTGCCCACAGGTTTGCCAGGGAGGTGGGGGCGGGGGTGCCCTCTTTAGCTCGTTCAGTTCTGCTGCCTTAGGCAGACTCATGGCTCCTGGGCTGGCCCAGCCCCGCCCCCACTTCCTATCACGTGGGTGGCTGCCCATGGCCGGCAGACGGTGGAGGGGTATGATGTTACAACTTAGACTCTGGATATCCCAAGGTCTGGGATCCCAGAAGGGTCACTGCCCTTCACATCACTGCCTGCAACTTGGCGAGCTGGCCAGGAATATGTTACAACCGCTTTTGCCCCCACCCACAGGGTGGCAAGACAGCCAGGAAAGGGTTACAACCCTTTTTGTGACCACAGCTTGGCCGATCCTGAGTTCTTGTCCCACATCCAGAAAGAACAAGGTTACATGGACAACTGGAGGATGAGCAAGGAATAAAGAGTTTTATTAAATGACAGAACAGTTCTCAGCAGAGAGGAGACCCAAAGTGGGTAGCTCCTACCCTGGGACAATAGTCCCGAGGTGTGGCTGAGTCCATCAGGGTGTTTATGGGCTCAGAATGGAGAAAGTGCATGCTGATTGGTCCATGGGTGGGCCTGGAAATAGCTGCATTTGATTTACTGAAAGGCATCAGGAATTTTTTATTCTGGATTGTGGATTCTATCTGGAACTGGAAGCCCTGTTTTCAGGCTTTAAGCTGTGTTAGGCTTGAAAGTCAGGTTCACTGGGGACCCACCTCTATCTGCTTAGGAATGTCTGCCTCCTGCTGCTATCATATATATACATAAATATTTACATTTATATGTACTTGTAAGTCTGATAGCACAATGGCATGTTACAAAATGAAGCCTTAACAATATCAAGCAATTATTTAAAATAAAAGTAGTAATCATAATTCTAGACCTCCAGAGAAAGCCTTACACTGTTGTAAGAGGTAATAGTATATCTTTTAATAGGCTCAATACAGATTTAAATTTATTTTGTATCTATACTGTAACTAAAATATTCTGATCCATATATGAGTGTTAAACATGTTTGAGTTAACAACTTAACTATTATTGTGGAAATTTTTTTTTTTAGTAACAAAGGGATTTTATTATATTTATTATGATCATTGGATTAAACCAACACTCACCTTATCTGAGTCCAAGACAACTTGGCAGCTTATGATCATTCTATTCAAAATACAGGTGAGCAATGGTCGAGATGATATGGTAGTGGAAGCAAATAAGTATCAGTCAACAAATTATTAAATTATAAATTATTAAATATGAGCCAACGAATTATTTATAACTCATTTTGCCTTTATTGATAGCAATAAACAAAGGACAAGGTTACACAAAATAAAAGAGCATGTAGGTAAAGCAATGTAACAACAAAGATAAAAGTAATGGAAACATCAAAGGTGGAGAATATTATAAAGTATTTATTTTTTTAATTTTAGATTTAGATTTAATTTTTTAATTTTAGATTTGAAGGTACATGTACAGATATGTTGCATGGATCGATTATCTAATGCCTAGGTTTGGGCTTCTAGTGAGCCCATCACTCAAATGATGAACATAGTACCTAACACGTAGATTTTCAACCCTTGTCCTCCCCTTTCCTCCCTGCTTTTGGAGTCCCCAGTATCTATTGTTTCCATCTTAATATCAGCGTGCACCCATTGTTTAGTGCCCACGCTATAAGTGAAAATAAAGTAGGGGTGATAAAAGCAATGAATTACAGAATATGAAAACAGGATTAAGTGATATAATGAAGAGTTACAGAAACAATTTTAAAAGACAAAAATGGGTTAGAAGGGAAAAAGAAAATAAAGACATTAAAGAAGGTTTTTTTGGTTTGTTTCGTTTTGTTTTGAAGGAAACAATAGCCATGAAAGGCAAAACATGATGAGCATATAAGAAAAAAATAGAGAAAGGAGGCAAAGAAGTACTATAATAATGAGTAAGTCACAGAAAAATAAAAAGAGAACCCAGACAAATAAATGCATGAAGCCAACAATAAACTAGTAGATCTGAAGAAAGAAAAGGTGCAATTGTGCCCAGGGGATGCTTGTACAGGTATTAGTTTCAGTTAGCCCATTAGAGCAGGTTTAACAGGAAAAGAGAACAAGTCATATAACAAATATTTCTACTTTATGTCTTTCATAATAGACCCCAGCCTTCTCAGAATGCCCTGAGAGGAAATTAAATTAGATGATTTCATTGGAAAGTGATGAAGAGGCAAAAAGCATAGTTTAGAACCCTTAAGAGCCAGGACCTGCTACAAATTAGGAGAAATATGTGGTCATAGGAGAAGAATACTTCAACAATAGAGGGTTTCTGACTTTTATAAAAATGTTTCCTTTCACTTTCTTTCCTTTGTGACAAAATACACGTAAGTGTAGTCAGCCAGCTCAGATGCGCCTTAGGAGCCTGGCAATAACCTTAAGGCACTCACCTGTATTCAGTTTCTGAAGTCAGATACTGCTATAGAATGCTCTCTGAGAAAGATTGTATTTCCTTCTACGTGCACTCTTTTCTTCTCGAATATGCTTGTGCTCAATTTTATTTGCTCACTCCAACTTCAATTATTAAATGGCAAATCTGAAGCAGAAATTGAGTTTGTGTAGTCTTGGATTTTTGCTCTAGAAGAGTTTGGTTCTTTGTTTTTTTTTTAATAGTAGGAGAGACCATGTATTTGACAGAAGCTCAGTTTTTGTGGGTGTAGGTTGGTATGGCATCTACCCTATTGATAATGCATAGATCTTTTATTAACAAACCAAAATATGTTACTGTAAGAGTCAGATTTCTGTTTCAGAAAATGGTTACATTGGTCTTTTCTAGAAAATCATTTACTAAAATTAATGAGTGGGAAATAATATTCTTTTAGTTATTTTTAAATGCATAATTAAACTAAAACACTTCTAGCGTTCATTCCTCAGCTCTCCAGCTTCCTGGAAGCTTTCCTCTACCCTCACAGGCAGAATCGGTTGCTTTTGTGGTGCTCTTGTAGCATTTGGACATTATTTGTCACATCATACAGTGGTTATTTTTCTCAGTTCATGTGCTGCATTTGCCTCATCTCTCAGGGTACATGCCACATTGTATCCTCTTAGAGAGTGGAAACAGTACATTACTAAGCTCTGCATAATTGTGCCATCAGAGGCCAAACTTGCCTTTAGGTAATTAATATAATTTTGTGGAATTGATGACAGAAAGGCAGGAAAGAAGAGAGAAAGAAAAACTGAATGTCTATTTCCATGCCTAGCAGTGTGTATAAATTTAAAACGCCTTATTGAAATCAGGCCTTTAAACATATACTGTATCTACTGTTTTCTTTCTACTGTTA
>NW_012115833.1:1805277-1810219 GCF_000951035.1 Colobus angolensis palliatus | reverse complement strand
AATACCCCACATAACCTTTCCAACTACCTTATAATAAAGGAAAATACCCCTTTTGGAAAATTTATAATAGCAAGGATCACAAAAGCTTTGAAGCAGGCTAATAATCTAGGTTAGGAAAGGCAGACCCAATATTGCAATCCACCAGGGTTTCTCAACCTGAGCACTATTGATATGTTAGACTTGATAACTTTTTGTTTTTGGAGACTGTTATGTGAAATGTGGGATGCTTAGCAGCATCCTTTACCTCTACCCACTAGATGCAAGTATACTCTCTGACAGTGGAACAACACAAAAAAATACCTTGGGACATTATCTAATGCCTCCAATGTACACAACTGCCCTCTTTGAGAAGCACTGGACTACTCTTATTTGAATCCAAGAAACATGATCTTAATGAATGCACTGACTGTCTCTTGATCTAAATTTGCTGATAATCAGAGACAACCAGCCCTGACAGTGACTGTGAGAGAGTACATTGACGTACAATATCTGTGAGACAGAAAGAACTGACATGTACTTACCAAGCATATCCTATGTGTGGAACAGAAAGAATGTAGTTGTTTATTATTCAGTCTTCGTTCTATAGTTTCCACTTCCATTATGTTCAACAGTGCAATTTCTACTGACACTAAATAACCAGAAAGCAAGGATGAAAAATATCACCTTTTCAATAAGATTGATTCCTGGTACTGTCTCTTACAAATTATAATTTTAGGAAAATTGGTTTGAATCTCCGTTTCCTCATCTGTACTGTGAGGATAATAATATCAAATTTACAAAGCTGATGTGAGAAATATAAAGAAAAATATATTTAAGGTTTCTGGGAAATAAAAAGTGTTCAAAAATTAATGATCTTTATTGTCATTATTGGAGAATGATCAAAAATATTCTGGAGTTTTAACACAGAGGAAGAAACTTATTCAGGGCATACTGCTTCATCGTTCTAGAATTATTTTAAATATTTTCATATCCAAATCACATATAATAAAATAAATTCTGTGTTGATTGAGGTGATAATCTCTACCATCCTTTTCTCAAAAATTATTTATTTTCTTAAAGTCTGTGAAATTAAGTACAGCACTGTGGACAAATGTACCTGTGCCAGAAAACATAAGAAATGATTGAGAAATATAATGGAGAAATCTACAATGAAATAAAATAATGTCTTAGAAAATTCTATAAGAGAAGAAAAACTTTTAAAAATAAGCTCAATTAGCTCTAAAATTTATATCAGCAAAATTTATGCCCTTTATCCAGAACTACAACTGCCAATAACAATTTTAACAGCAACCACTGCTACAACTTATTACCATGTTATAAACTGAATTATTGCAAAAATGAAGGGGCAGTATAAGAGTACTATCTAACATAAGGTAATACAAGTAATAGTATCTTACCAATCAGATATAGGAAACAGTTATTGAGGTATATACATACGTATAGATATATGCATGTTTAGTATCTATCTACCTACCTATCTATTATCCTTTAATTAGGACTGACCATTAATCTGTAACTTCTCAATGGATTTTGTAGATTTTGATTACTAATAGATTTTGTAGCCTTTTCATTTCTGAGCCATTAAAATAAATGCTCAAAGTAGGCATGACCATGTGATATTGAAATGACTTTTTCTGAGCATACATCAACCTCAAATACATCCTTTGCTCAAATAAGTCTATTAATGTTAAACTGCTTAAATAAAACCAACTTGAGGAGGAGGCCTGTAACAGCTAGGATAAGCTATCTGGTTTTAAAATGGGGACCAATTTTCCTGGCTTCAAACACTAGTAATCCCTTATTTTAAAATGTCTTGTCAGTGTAAATAAGTCTGAAATTGAAAGTGCTCAATTTGGTCCATCGTATTAGACTGACTGACCTGAATAATATATTCTCTACTCTGTAAAGCAGAGACATTCTCAAAGCTTTAGGCACCCTCAGCAGCCAAGATGTGGGTGTCTCTGCAGTCTTATAATGGACTCCTCCTGTATTCCAGTAATTATCCTTCCTTAGGTTGAACAATTGCTCTTTCTACCCCACCTTTGTAGAACCCACATTACATATTGTCACACAGGGGAAGGGTTACATTTCAAACACTTATTTATCCTGAGTAATGATCAATACTGTTGCTGTCTTCTTATGTAAATGAGAGTAATGACATGTGTAACTTACGACAGCATCCCAGGGTGTAGGTGGTTTTAGAAATATATCATAGAAGTGCAGACAGGATAAGTGACACAATTCACCACGTCCTGTCAGAAATCTAAAAATACTCAAATAGGTTGGATAATTTAAGTTCATATTATTTGAGTATAATGTACATTAAGGACTGTCCCTTAGTAACTCAAGTCTGTCAACTAAAAAAAAAAAAAAACAATGAGATTACAATTATAAGTTGATGTAATGTTCAAGGACAGAGTCTACGCAGAAATATTAAATTAGTCAGAAGGGTTTTATCTAATGAAACCCTGTATAGGAGAAAGAATGCCTTACCAGACTAATGCTATCATCTGATTTTTCTGCCAAGTATAACCCTATGGTGGAGATATGTACCTTAGGACCTAAGGCATCGGTTTTCAGAGCCTGACAATATACCTTTGACTTGCATTACTAACATTTTTTTTTTTTTTCACATTTTATCTTCACCAAAAAATCTCAAGAGGCTTTTACTTCTTATGCAGCTTATCAAGGGTACTAGAGTGAACTGGTCAGATTGGCAATCCTATTGGGTCTGTTTGAAATGTTCTCTCTATTGGCGGAAATATTAACTGTTTCGTTTTATTCATTAATTCACTTGCATCTTATTGTTAACTGAATCTATAATTCTGATTCTGAATAACTCTTTGCTATTTAGTTGGGACCTACCATTGTGGTTATCTTTGTGTAATATTTTTCTTTCAACTTCCACATCAGATATGTGCACTTTTAGAGCAAGAAATTTTGTAACTATTCCTCCAAGTCAATTTATTAATTTAGAGAATGTCAAAAGTACAGGAGATTGCTAAAAATGTCTAGTCCAACCATTGTGCTGATTCAGCACAGGGACTTCCTTGAATGTTCTCAAGAAACTAACGAAGCGAACTGCAGCATGTGAAGAACTACCTGAGTCCTAAAGAAATCATTGGACCTGCAAACTTTTTCACTGTTGCATAGGTAGAATAGGAAATCTTAAAAACAACGAAGAGCTTGTGTAAGTTTATACTTCATGTATAAGAAATATAACTGAGCACAACAGATTAAAAAGAAAGACATGATCAAACTATATGCTGTCTATAAGAGGTTCCCTTCAGACCCAGAGACATACTTAGGTTGAAAAAGAAAAAATAGAAAATGTATTGGATATGACTCTGAGGATACAGGCAACAAAAGAACAATAAAGACTAATTGGACCTTATAAAAATTAAAAATGTTTGTACATCAAAATACACTCTCAACAAGTAAAAAAATTCCCCCGAAATGAAAAGAAAACCCTGCAAATCATACGTCTAATGAGGAATTAATTTCCAGAATATTTAGAGAATTCCCAAAACTCAACAGCAAAAACCAAATGAACTCATTCAAAAATTGGGCAAGAACTTGAATGGACATTTCTTCACAGAAGATGTACAAATAGACAATAAGCACATGAAAAGGTACTCAACATCTCTAATTATTAAGGAAATGTAAATCAAAACCACCATAATATACAACCTCACACCCATTAGGATGACCACTGCAAGAAAACAGAAAGTAAGTGATACCAGGAAGGTGAAGAAATCAAAACACCTGTGCACTGTTGGTGGTAATGTAAAATGGTGCAGCCACTGTGGAAAACAGTATAGCAATTCCTCAATAAATCAAAAATAGCATTAGCATATGGTCCAGTAATTCCACTTCTAGGTATACACATAAGGTTTCAAAGAGATATTTTTATACCCATATTGATAGCAGCATTATTCACAATAGACAAAAGGTGAAAGCAACCCAAAATGTCCATCAGCAGATGAATAAATAAACAAAATAAGCTGTATATGCACAATAGAATATTATTCAGCTTTAAAAAGAAATCATAGTCTATCACATGCCACAAGCATGGATGAACCTTGAGGGCATTATGCTGAGGACATTATGCTAAGTGAATCAAGACAATAACAAATACATAAATATTGCCTGATTTTATTTATATAAGGTATGTGGAGTGGTCAAGTTCATAAAGACAGAAAATAGAATTCTGGTTGCCAAGTGCTACAGGGAGGGAGAAATGGAGAGTTATTGCTTGATGGATATAGAGTTTTACTTTTGTAAGATAAAAAGAGTTCTGGAGATATCTGATATTGATGATTGCTCAACAATATGAATGCACTGAATACCATTTAATTGTACACTTGAAAACAATTAATATGGCAAAATGCTACATCCTTTTCATCTATCCTTGCACAAATAATCTATCTTTTTTGTGGAACAGAAATTCATGAAAACCAAAAGCTTCCACTAATTTAAAAAGAAATTCTCTGGAAAGAGAAATTAATTACTTACAATTTTATTACAGGTAAACTTAAAAAATTGAATGTAAATCTGTTTTAATATAAACATTATTTCTAAATATATTGTAGTGATATTTTTGCTCAGTACCACTAAATAATACAGTATGACATAATAGAAAATAAACTGAACTACAAGTCAGAAAATTTGACTATGTTCTTACCTTGATATCTAATTGGATAACAGCAACAAATAGGGTCAAAAATGCCTAGCATTAAGGCAAAAGTCACTTGTCTTGGGCTATTTCCTAGCTTTTTAACCATAGGTAAATTTTGCAGATTACTAGAGACTAGATTCCCTGATATATAAATTTGTAGAAAAATAGCACTTATATCATGGGATCTTTGACAGGATTAATAAAAGCATACTGGAGATGCTTAAAAAGAACAAAAATGAACAAACTTTCAATAGAGTAAGAGCT
>NW_012115833.1:1799942-1801292 GCF_000951035.1 Colobus angolensis palliatus | reverse complement strand
CTATTATAATGCCTTTTTTCATTTAACATACCCTTTTTATTTTTCTCAAAAATGCCATATAATTTTGACTTATTACCATCCCTAATAGGCATATATTTTGTCATTAGGAATAGGTACCATAATTTATAATTTAATTAACCCTTCCTCTGCATGGACATTTCAATTACTCCCAACAGTAACATACTATAAATAATATTCATGTGTCATTTTGAATATAACACCCTCAGCATGTTTTTTTATATTTTGAAGTAGTAATACAAAGTCAACATATACAAACTTTCTTATGGCATGTGATACATACTTCTGTGAACTTTTTCCCTAACACTTTTACCAGTTTTCACAGCCATCAATTTTCCCATAACGTTGTCAACAAGTGTAAGTTTGTTTTTCTTTGAAGATTACTTACAGGAGTGTGGAGGAAGGACTTCTGTGAAGAGGCAAGGGAATGGAATGATATTCAGAGGTAAAGTTTAAAGTCTAATAAAAATTAAAGCATTGATGTGAATAACAATAATATTAGCTTCATATTTATGAAGTACTTTCTACACATCATGTTCTGAATTCTGAGTGCTTTACAGGCATTATTTAAGATACTCCATAGAGTAACCTTAGGAAGTATGTAGCTTTATAAAACCTCTTGCAGATGGAGAACTGGAACCCAAAGATATTAACTATCTAGATAAAGTACAACTTTTTGAGTAGCAGATTTTGGACATAAAGAGTTATTAAATGAGGGTCTAAACAAATGCAGAGTCAAGCTTTCTGATTTCTTTCCATTTTTTAAAAGTATACTATAGTGTATCCTTTTTCAGTCCTGGCCAAGAATGTTATTACAAACTATATATTAATGATCTTTATATTAAAACACAATAGGGATCTTTTTATTTAGTGATTTTTAATAAAATTATTTAGTAAACCAATACATCATAAGAGCCCACTTTGATCTAGTTTTCCTATTGGTTTAAATAATTATTACAGATATGGTTCTGGCCACCATTTTATATATCCAACTTGTTTTTTCATTTCCTCCTGCCCCAGTATTCAGAGAAACTGGTCTCCACATATTTTGGCAGTATATCATACTGCCTTCTCCTTCTTTGAGTATTTTAGTTAAAAAATGTTTAAAATTTCATTTATGTTGTAAATTAAGTCTTAAAATATGGCTAAAATATTTTGTATTTTTCGCTCCCTTCTTACTTAACTGCACTTCCATCTTCCTTCTCTTATTTATAATTTTTTTATTTCTAAAGTCAATGGCATTCATTAATTAAGGGCTTGTATTGGTACTTCCTCAATTACTTGAATACAAAACGATTTCTTTCTATTTCAATATTTTTTGTTCTACATTAT
>NW_012115833.1:1797195-1799292 GCF_000951035.1 Colobus angolensis palliatus | reverse complement strand
TCGAGAAGTTTGTCCTTATTACATTTTCATTTGCAGACAATTTGTAATTTTCTTCCTGGCCTATATGTAATGCCAAATTAAATTTTATAAAAAAATATATATACTGAATATATGATATTTTTTCTACTATGGTGTTTAGTAACATTTACATGATTAAAATACCATATAATTTTTGGAAGTTCCTCTAAAGAATGAATAGCTCCAGTCTCATGACATAACCTACCCTAGAGAATAATCTTTGATAACAGTTGTAATTCTGTTCTCTGTCTCTGCTTTAAGACGTCGTGGAGTGGTGTTTTTAAAACAACAAATTCTTTTGTTTCAGAAACTTTAATCTTCCGTGAAGATGCTAAGAAGTATTAGGTGCATTCTCGAGTATAAATCTATATAAGTTTGTGAAACCTACTATGTCATACTTTTAAGTTTCACTAGGAGCACGGAAGTTATTTCAATAGCTGTTACAATGGAAGAAAAATGTTAATTTTACTGAATTGTTGAAATTTTTTGATTGTTGAATATCTGTTATTAGTATTTGAACTTTCGTTGTTAAGTTCAGTATATTTTTCCTTTTTGCACTGATTACTTAGCTTGAAAGAGACATACCATTTCCTGTGTAATAGTACTAGATGTTATAATGGACACTATCATATAATCACATTTTGGGAGATACAGAGTAACCTAAAATTTTTATGTCTTTTTTTTTCCTACTGTAGATAAATGACTTTGATTGATTAAAATGCCTGTGGCTTTGAATAACCACCTTTACTAAGCCTCAGAGGTAGGCCACTTTGCTCAATTAATTTACATAATTTAACATGTTGCCTATGGTAGTGGCATTTGTATGTGGCAGAATTGGAAATTGTTCTTGAATATATTATATTTATTAAGATTAGATGACACAGTACTGTATATAGTATTTTGTAGTTTGAAATAAATATAGTGTGATGTGGATAATATATGAAGAATGTTTGCTCTTCAATAGTTTAAGGAAATATACTCATTTGTGAACTATATATATACATGTATATTTGTGTTTACATTTATAATGTCGTAAGTAGTTTGCTTCCTTATGATTGTATTCATTTCCCTGAAGATTTGAATTTAAGTTCTCCAAGAACAGCTTCCTCCTCCAAAACTGAACCTATACTTCTTAACTGCATTGTGTGCTCAACATGGTATGTGTGATTTAATTATAATTGTAACTTGCAAATCAACAGCGTAATTGGGTTACTGCTCCGGTATAGAGGAACATGTTGCTAAATATACAATCAGAAAAGAAATATTATAATGAGAACTATTTTATAGTATTGAAAATATAATATATGCATTACTATATAATATCTTTAGATTTATAAGTGAGAATGGGCATCTTACATATTTTAACACATATATACTCATATTCACAGATGCGTAAGTGTATATCTATGGTTATATGCAATGCATATTATATGTTAACACATTATTTGTTTGTTAATTGTCTTTTGTATTTGTATGCGTAAGTTGTTCTGAGAGTAAAGAAGGTTACTATTTCTGAATAACATTTTGGGATAAATTACTGGTTGGATGAAAACAAAACAAAATATTTTAATCATAATTATCTAATTCTGAGCATGTGTTCTCAAGAGAAAAACACAAAATTCTAATGAATCCGTGAAGAACTTATATTTCTAACAGTAATACAACATCCAATATCCATATTAGCATTAACCATTGATTTAAAGGCACATACACTGTCTTTTGATTCAATGCCAGATTGCCTGGGACGGGCCTTGGCAATTAAATCACTGCAAATAGAACACTGACAATAAAGATTATATAGGAGCTTCAATTTCAGTTGTGAGGAAGTGCTCAATCCCACGGAATTTCAAATCTACGTTCATTACTGAATCTCCTACTGAGTTTCTACTCTGAGGTACGCAGTAAGTTTTCAACATATTTCCACAGTAGATATAATGGTCAGGTAATACATACCAATATTTATTACATCTCGAATTTATTTCTGTGGGTCTCATCCTCTGTAATTTTTTTCTGGGTTTCAATTTAATCATTGTCCCGACCTGCAGGACAGTCCAACGGACCCTGGAAGGGGGAGTGGGA
>NW_012115833.1:1795657-1796085 GCF_000951035.1 Colobus angolensis palliatus | reverse complement strand
TGAACAGGGCAGGAGAGCGATCCCCGCAACACACACCAGGAGTGTCAGAAGACCATCAGGTGATGGTCAGGCAGGCAGTCGTTAACTGTTTCTCTAAAGTAATAATTGGACACAGCTGGCGCCAGGGAAAGGTGGTCTCCTAATAGATCGAAAATAACTGAAATTGATCAGCAGCTTCCCAGTAGACCACAGAAGTGGGAGAAGTAATGCAAGATCCAGGAAGTAGGCCAACGTAAAAACCTCAAGTAAAGAGGTAAAGCTGCTCACTTGGTGTCTCAAGTTCAATTTGCCTGCTTGGCCCTCTTCCAAGTGTACTCTACTTTCTTTTCATTCCTGCTCTAAAGCTTTTTAATAAACTTTCACTTCTGTTCTAAAACTTACCTCGGTCTTTCTTTCTGCCTTATGCCCCTCAGTTGAATTCTTTCTTC
>NW_012115833.1:1788044-1794987 GCF_000951035.1 Colobus angolensis palliatus | reverse complement strand
CACTTGGTGTCTCAAGTTCAATTTGCCTGCTTGGCCCTCTTCCAAGTGTACCTTCCTTTCCTTACTGCTCTAAAAAGGAGTTTTGTTTTTGAGACGGCGTCTCACTCTGTCGCCCAGGCTGGAGTGCAGTGGCGCAATCTTGGCTCATTGCAAACTCCGCTTCTCGGGTTCATGCCATTCTCCTGCCTCAGCCTCCCGAGTAGCTGGGACTACAGGCGCCGCCACCACGCCCAGCTAATTTTTTGTGTTTTTAGTAGAGACGGGGTTTCACCAGGTAGCCAGGATGGTCTCGATCTCCTGACCTCGTGATCCGCCCGCCTCGGCCTCCCAAAGTGCTGGGATTAGAGGTGTGAGCCACTGCGCCCGGCCCACTGCTCTAAAGCTTTTTAATAAACTTTCACTTCTGTTCTAAAACTTACCTCGGTCTTTCTTTCTGCCTTATGCCCCTCAGTTGAATTCTTTCTTCTGAGAAGGCAAGAACTGAGGTTGCTGTAGACCCATACCGGTAACTACCACCACTAATAAGGTGTTGTCAGTTAAAGCAATAAGCCCAAAATGAGAAGTTAAGCCTTTAGTCAATTGTTGAGTTGATATAATCAAGAGTCTAACATTAGAGTAAAGGGTGACTCTCCCTGTTGTCTTTACCCCATGCAATGACACACAAGTGGGGGCCAGGTAGATCAGCAAAGACCTGGAGGTCATCTTGCTGTTGAGGAAGCCCAGATAAAAGACTCGGGCAGCTTTATGGCCCCTGAGGTTTCGGGAGGTAGCGGGAAGGGAGGGCTATGGGTGGAAAAGTACTAACTACTGAGTCAGATTCAGAGAAAGATCAGAAGTTTCCCTCTCCTTCTCCCACAAAAAGGCATCTATAGAGATGTCTGAAGTCATCCTGGGTGCAAGGCCTCATATAAGAGGCCTAGGACTAAAGGAATAAAGGTGTTGGGGCTAGCAGCAAATAATGTAAATATGCATGACAGCATATATGCATGACCGGCATGACCAGCTGGAGTCCTCGGACGTAACTCCCCTTGAAGACTATAATGGACTGGCTATGCACCAAGTCTGGTATGTGTTTGGAGGGCAGTTCAACCCTCTGGGGCCTGTCAGGTAAAGGCTTTGTCATTGCCTGAGGTCTGGCCTGAAAAGTTACACGTAGGTTTTTAACCAGGTGCTGGACTTCTCATTATGTTAATAGTTGCATTCATTACTTATTTTAAAATTCCCAATAGCTCAATGTGATTATCTATGCTTCACTGATGAAGGAACTAGGGGTTACACATTGTTAAAAAATTTGCTTAAGTTTCAAAAACATTTTATAAAAGGATCAGAGCTCACCTGACTCTAAAACTCTCATTTATATCATTATATTGTATATTGTTTCCTAATTAAGTAAATTTCAAGTAACACCATCATTGAAAGAGGTCATTCTCTGACTCTTCTATACAGTTTTCTTTCCCTTGGCTGAATTTAATCAAATGCACTCTGCTAATTTGCCCAGTTTTGTAAATCTCTTTTCTTAATGTCCTGTTTTTGAACTATTTTAAGTAGATGGAAATCCTGTTCCTTAGAAACATTTTATACCTCTTTGTTATCAACCTGTCCAATTGGAGTACTTTTTTGAAAATTCTTTCCCTCCTTTTTTTTTCCTCTTAGCTCAACACTCTCCAATCTTTGAGTTCCTTCTAGGTTGTTCTTTCACCTGATGAACAACGAAGGCATCGCTATGTATTAGTTCTGTCTAATCCTAGTGAACTTTCCACCTTATGCATTTTTCCACCTGCTATTTGTTCTGATACATTATATTTAACTTTCTGTGAGTCCTTATATATTTTTTATTTAAAAGTGTAACATCTTGGTAGGATTGAGGTGTCAATGTATATGCTGTTTCAATGTCAGTGTAACTTAATTTCACACAGATTTGGGGGAAATGCAGTTCTCTGTGGGGAAAAAAACAAAAGAAAAAACTCAAATGAAACAATTTAATATTTTATAATCATCCTCTATGGAGAGTAGAAGTGGAACAATAAATGTAGAATGATGCTGAAAATAGCAGAAGTCTTGGCAATTCTGTGTATGAGGTCATGGTATATTGAGATATGAGGAATAAGAGATTTAAGGATAGTCTACAATACCTTGATACTTCAAGTCCATTAGAAAACATAGCGGGACCAGGAGACATGCTTTGTCTGGCTATATTAGTGTTATTTTCTTTCTCATTTTTTTTTTTTAATTTCCCCCCACCAGCTCAGAAATTTGCTAGAAATATATACAGCAATAAATAATGCTACAGATTTCTAAGCCTATATCTTTCATTCTCCTAAATTGTTACTATTCTTACTCTGATAAGCCAAGTGACATTTTTTTTTAATTTCTAGTTAATATTCTTTCTTCCTTTCTAAAACCTCTCTTAACCCGATTTCCAAATCTGAGGCACATCAAATGAGTCTGCTTTCTTGGGGACTCCCTGTGTCGTGGGCAATCTTCTTCAACGTTGTTTTCAATTGTATTATAAATATAAATTTACATATTTCTTTTGGCACCATTTAGGGTGCCAAATTTTCTTGAGGAAAAGGGTGCTAAATAAATAATTGTTGAAATAATGACCCAATGAAACAAACCTTCCTGTATAAATATACACACACAGAGAGTAAAGAAACTGAATTGGGAAATAGTAGATTCCCTTATGTCATTCAGATGTTTCAAGAAGCCTCACTTTTCTATATGTTTATAGAAATGAATTTGTAATTCTTTCCTTAATTTATGAATTTTATTTCAACAACTCTATGTATTGAATCACAATGTGACAACAAATCTTTTTTCTTAGAATACTGATGATAGATGTCAAAGGTTCATGTAAGTTATGAACTCAATATAAAGAAGTATGATGCCATAGATAAGTATGTAGAAAGTCGAATTAAGTTAAAGTTGATATGATGGTGAAACCAGTCGGACAAATAAAGAAAGATTATGGCCAGTTATTGGCTACTTACAAATCTTTTACAGAATAAGTTTAAAAATCTATAGACTAGGCATACCTTGTTCCTTAACATAAGTATTCCCTCACCTTGGAATCTTCATATTAACAAGCTTATAATATTAGAACACCAAGTCTTCCACAGTGCAGAAAATGTAGTCACCCTGTAGCCACAGCAATTTGTACATTTAGTGGGCATATTCTCCTAACTTTTGGTTGTCATGTGTTGATAAAAACTTGCCATAAAAATAGTAGGTGATATCTGCTATCAACTCTTATAGTTTTAACTATTTAAATTTGAATGTATTTGCAATATTCACTCTAGCTAAAGGTAACCTAAAGAAAATTTGAGCTGAAAATTGTGATACTTTACTTACCCCTGAGCTGAAAGTTCTTGAGAAATAAATCTGAGTAAATCTATTTATTTCATTCATGTATTCCCATGATAAAGATGTACTGGACATGCACAGTATAAGCATTTTGAGACATGTAATACTTAAGGAAATAAAGCATATACATAGTAGGTTGTTACATGTGGATTGGGTACAAATAAAGTAAATACAAAACAAATGAGGAAAATGTATTTTATGTAAGAGAACATGACAGAAAACTTCAGGGGAAGTTGATATTTTAGCTGAGGCTTAAATAGTACACAAAAATAGCTAAATTTTATTGATCAAGAAAAAAAATTAAACACTCTAAAGTGAGTGGAACGTATTAAAAAAAAAAAGTCATCTTTTGGCTTGGCGTGGTGGCTCATACCTGTAATCCCAGCATTTTGGGAGGCCGAGGTGGGTGGATCACTTGAGGTAAGGAGTTTGAGACCAGTCTGGCCAACTTAGCAAGACCCCGTCTCTAGAAATAACATTAGCCAGGTGTGGTAGTGCACACTTGTAATCCCAGCTACTCAGGAGGCTGAGATAGGAGAATTGCTTGAACCTGGGAGGTGGAGGTTGCAGTGAGCTGAGATCGTGCAACTGCACTCCAGTCTGGGTGACAGCAAGACTCCGAATCAAAAAAAAAAAAAAAAAAAAAAAAACTCAGCCAGAAAATGATAGATACTGCATAATCTCATTATTAGAAATTTAAAAACAAGCACAGTTAATGAATAGTTCCTTAAATCACATTAAGAGTTAACTTCAGGAAGTGAGAAGTAGAGTGATTAAGAGGAAATATGAAAAGTTACTGAGTCCCAGGAATATCTTATTTCTTTAATCTCAAAAAAAAAAGGTAATATTTTAAGAGAAGCAGATAATGGGGCTACATAAAGAACCTTTTATTTCAGCCTACAAAATCTGGACTTTATGTGAGAGTCAACTGGGCATTAGGGAACTATTCTTAAGCTTTGAACAGATAAGAGCCAAAATATACGTTGTTCTTTTCAGAGGATAATAAGACAGTTACAGGTAGAGGTGACTACAGATGAACTGAATGAAGATGTGAAGAAACTACCTCCATTTAAAAGCTAATCATAACCTAAACTTTATTAGATAGAATGGGAATACAATGAAATAATTAAGAAAAAAAGAAGAAAAAGTAGAATGTATTAAACATGGCAACTGATATGGCTAACCAGCGTGAAAGAGCATAAAGATAAATATTTACTGTAACTCAAATAAATAAAGGCAAAAAAAGATGTCTGGGTTATTGATGGAAAAGGAGAAAATCAGGAAAAGAGTGTAATATGTATTAGAACAATAATCAGAGATTCTAAGTTTATATGTCAGAAATCTTAAATGTTTATAAATGTGCTAAATCTTTTAATCTTCACAGCAAACTATGGGATATGAACTAATATTATTTTCATTTTGACAGAAAAGAAACTGAGGCAAAAATCAGTTCAAATATTTTGTTCATTGTCCCAAAGCTACTGTCAGAAACAGAAATTAACACAGACTGCCAGACTAATTCCTGAATTCTTAATCACAACACCCTTTTACCATTTCGCCTGAAATAATTGAGTGCTTATTCCGTAGAAACACCATTTCAAGTGCTTTATATACACAGTAAGTCATTTAGTCTTTAAATAATCTTATGAGGAGAATATGTTTATGATCTTGATTTTAGTAAATGTCAGCATAAAAACTTAAAAACAGCTTCCTGTCTCCTGAGTCTGCACACTTCACCGCTATTAAATTTGCCCCTGAGATAATTGGTTTTAGACTTCCTGAATTTGAAGTATAAGTGCAGCATTTAAGTGCAAATATCCCATTAGAAATTAGGTATAGAATCACAGGAGGAATTTCACCTAGGTACACTTATGACACACTTCCACTTAGAGAGATTTTTAGCTAGAATCATAGGAAGAAATAGGATAATAACCAGAGAAGAGAAAATACTATCACAGACAATTAAAATTATTGTCTTACAGAAGACACAAGAAACAACAGTATTTCCTGTATATGTTCAAGAAAATTAGGGTGAATTTGTTTATAAAAGGGTTAACAGTGCTTAAATAAACAATAAAGTTTTAGATTTAATAGACACTAACAAGAATCATTAAATCATGTGTTAAATAGAACTAATCAACAATAGTTCACAAATGTAATAACAAATTAAATCTTTCTCCAATATTTTCATTGTATCACAGTCATACGGTTGTTTAGGGGAAAAACAAGGAATTAAGGTCCAACAATCAACAAAACTAAAAACCCAATCCCTTGGTCAAAATTGGGCCTTCCCGGTTTGGGGAAACAAAAAAAGTGTTTATTTACACAACTCTGCAATCCTAAATTCTAATGCAGAAAAAGTCTAATAGTTTCTGAAGCCATTAAAGGACAACTCAATAATATATTCAGCAATATTGATCAGATAAACATTTCTAAATTTATTCCAAGATCAGTTATTTTTATTATTTTAAAATATTTAACCATATATTCAAGATGTTAATTGCCTATAAATATCACAGAAGACATAACTGTTAAATTGAAATCAAAGAAGGAACTTTGTACATGAGATATAATCACCTTACAAATAAGAATAGTGCATAACATGGAGTAGTTTCATTTGTCATGGATTTTCAATTAAATAAGAATTAAAATTTTAGCTAGCTATGGTCATTACATTTATTATGATAAACAGAGATGTATTTTATTCATTGAGATGAATACATTGTTGCCATTAGAATGAGTTCTATTGCCTCATTTAGCACTTCAAAAATTTTATGAATTACACTAATTTTATTTTTTAATAGAGTCTATGTCTATAAAATTATTCCTTCTTCACACAGATAGATATTATATTAATAAAATAAATGTAATATCTCTGAAAACAAAAACTATACCAAGATATCACTAGCAGTTGATATCTTGTTGGTGATTAATTAGATTGTTACTTAATCAATTCTAATAGGTTGTAAGAATGCCCATTACCTACAAAACATTATTGTAACAGTAAAGGAAGAGATCAGTTTCAAAATATTTCTTCTATTCTCTCAAAGTCTAAAGACTCCTCACCAGAGATGCCTCTCTGAGTCTTAAAAGTGTTTACGTTTAAAATTAATACTTTGGGCTGGGCACAGTGGCTCCTGCCTGTAATTCCAGCACTTTGGGAGGCTGAGGCAGGTGGGTCATTGAACTTAGGCTAACTGTATTTATTTAATGGAGACGGTGAAATCTCATCTCCATTAAAAATACAAAAATTAGCCAAGTACGTTAGCATGCATCTGTGGTCCCATCTACTAGGGAGACTGAGGCATAAAAATTGCTTGAGTCCAAGAGACTGAGGTTGTAGTAAGTCAAAATCGTGCCACTGCACTCCAGCATGAGTGACAGAGTGAGACTGCATATCAAACAAAACGATAATAATAACAATATTTCACACTGTAGTCTGTTTTGTTAACCACTATGTACACAAAACATGTGTCTGGCACATTCACTCTTCAAGAAATGTTTGTTAACTTAATGGATAAACATTATCAGGTTATACTTTTTTTTAGTAACACAAATCCCTGATAATGGAATCCAGAAG
>NW_012115833.1:1784481-1787994 GCF_000951035.1 Colobus angolensis palliatus | reverse complement strand
AAAAAAGTGTTTATTTACACAACTCTGCAATCCTAAATTCTAATGCAGAAAAAGTCTAATAGTTTCTGAAGCCATTAAAGGACAACTCAATAATATATTCAGCAATATTGATCAGATAAACATTTCTAAATTTATTCCAAGATCAGTTATTTTTATTATTTTAAAATATTTAACCATATATTCAAGATGTTAATTGCCTATAAATATCACAGAAGACATAACTGTTAAATTGAAATCAAAGAAGGAACTTTGTACATGAGATATAATCACCTTACAAATAAGAATAGTGCATAACATGGAGTAGTTTCATTTGTCATGGATTTTCAATTAAATAAGAATTAAAATTTTAGCTAGCTATGGTCATTACATTTATTATGATAAACAGAGATGTATTTTATTCATTGAGATGAATACATTGTTGCCATTAGAATGAGTTCTATTGCCTCATTTAGCACTTCAAAAATTTTATGAATTACACTAATTTTATTTTTTAATAGAGTCTATGTCTATAAAATTATTCCTTCTTCACACAGATAGATATTATATTAATAAAATAAATGTAATATCTCTGAAAACAAAAACTATACCAAGATATCACTAGCAGTTGATATCTTGTTGGTGATTAATTAGATTGTTACTTAATCAATTCTAATAGGTTGTAAGAATGCCCATTACCTACAAAACATTATTGTAACAGTAAAGGAAGAGATCAGTTTCAAAATATTTCTTCTATTCTCTCAAAGTCTAAAGACTCCTCACCAGAGATGCCTCTCTGAGTCTTAAAAGTGTTTACGTTTAAAATTAATACTTTGGGCTGGGCACAGTGGCTCCTGCCTGTAATTCCAGCACTTTGGGAGGCTGAGGCAGGTGGGTCATTGAACTTAGGCTAACTGTATTTATTTAATGGAGACGGTGAAATCTCATCTCCATTAAAAATACAAAAATTAGCCAAGTACGTTAGCATGCATCTGTGGTCCCATCTACTAGGGAGACTGAGGCATAAAAATTGCTTGAGTCCAAGAGACTGAGGTTGTAGTAAGTCAAAATCGTGCCACTGCACTCCAGCATGAGTGACAGAGTGAGACTGCATATCAAACAAAACGATAATAATAACAATATTTCACACTGTAGTCTGTTTTGTTAACCACTATGTACACAAAACATGTGTCTGGCACATTCACTCTTCAAGAAATGTTTGTTAACTTAATGGATAAACATTATCAGGTTATACTTTTTTTTAGTAACACAAATCCCTGATAATGGAATCCAGAAGGGAAAATAGCAAGAATCAAGTCAAAGCACAATGGGCATGCTTCACAGAGTTGCCCAGGGTCACTGAATGAAGACAATCCAAGCTAAACAAAATTGCTCATAAGCTTAATTCAACTGATGTAATTTTTTTAAATGCCCTAGATTAACTTTCTTTTTTTCTTGTTTAAACACAAGTAAAATAATCCTAATTTATGTATATTGAAATTCCTAATTCCATTAATAAATCTAAACATTAAAAAGTTCCCACAGCCTGAAATCATAGCTTTATTGTTAACATTCTTTCAGAGATTTGGGCTGAATTTAAAGATGTTTTCTCAATATTCATATACCATTCATTTATCTGTTTAGGGATAAGGTGACAAACATGACCTTTATTCTTAAGAGTTACAGGAATAATTTTTTTAAAATACTATAATAAATGTATTTACCACTTATGATAATTACTCCAAGCAAACAAATAGAATTGGCAGTGTTACAGGAATGAGTAGGAAACAGAGCATTTAAGAACGCCACAACTAACTGTTACTCTATTATTTTATTATACACTCTAGCCAAAACAGAATAGCCTTAGTCTGACCTTGCAAAAATATCTCCCATTTCTGTGTACCTGTGGGTGTGTAAGTATGTGTGTTTATGTGTGTGTGCACATATGCACATATGCTGGTTCTTCTAGATGAAGTAGTCCTCTCCCCAGACATGTTTATCTATGAATGAGATGGAAGAGTACCCTTGACCCCCTTGTGAAACTTGAGAGAGGAGTGTGGCTCATTTACTCCCACTCAGCATGTTCAAACCCTTTGTGGGAGCAGAGCACGCAGGTGAGTGGGTGCTGGCACCAGAGCAAGTGTTTTTGGGCCCCGGCCCTATGGTGGCATCTGGGATGTGTTACAATTAATGCTCTTTTAGCTTGGCCATCTGCAGATGGCTTAAGTGTTAAACAGTTCAGTGAAGAGTCAATGTGAAAGCCTTATTGGGTTCCCGCACCCAGTTCATCCTGAATTCTTGTCCAGTGTCCAGGAAGAATCGGGGCCCATGAACAGTTTGAAAGGTGATGAATGTGGAGGATTTTATTAAGCAGTAGAAGTGGCACTCAGTGGAAGGGGAGCTGGAAAGGGATGGAGTGGGGAGAAAGTCATCTTTTCCTGAAACTGGGCCATCTCCAGCCGTGCTCCTCTTCAAAATCAATCATGCTGTCTGAAGCTAAGTGGCATATATCAATAGTCTCTAACGCTCAGTTGTTGCTTCTCACAACACTCAGCCAGTTGTCTCTCCTCCACCGGAGGTCTGGGGTTTATATGGGCGCAGGGCAGGAGACTGGGGTGGACCAAAATATGACATTAGAGTGGGAAAACAGAGAAGTGAAGTTCTCACTTAGGGCCATAGGCTCACGCTTGAGGGTGAAGCCCTTGCTAGGGACCCCCACCATCTTCTACCCAGTATTTCCCTGCCTCTTGTCCAAATCATTAACTATTATTGATTCCTTTGAAATTTATATCTGCTGAACACAAATGTCACCCATTCAAAGAAAGAAAACAAATCTCATTTTAATATAACTCTGATTACATTAAAAAATTCTAATCTTTTACTCAGTTTTCCATATGAATATGGTATTGTGCAAGTTGTTGCAAGTCATTCTTTCGTGTTGTAGTAACTGACTAATTTTCTTTTATTTCCAACAGAACATAAAGTGTTTAAAGGCAAGACAATGTTTACTCAGTTTAGCACTCTAAATTTCTAGCATAGGGTGGGCTCAGAAAACAAATATTTGTCTAATCAGTTAAAGGATAATATATAGATACAAGAGGTTATGATAAGTTATTACTTAGCTGAATAACCACAGTGTTTTAGAGTATAAAAGGGAAGAAAAAAAAGCAAGAATATTGGATTTCAATTTAGTTCAACACAAACATGAGGGCTATTTAGCTGCAACATCTGTCACCCCATTGATTGCAAGAGTTGATTTGGCTGATGTGGCTGGCTAGGCAAGTATCCCCTTCCTCTCTCTCCATTCCATGTGCATCCCTCCCGAAGTTGTGTGCTCAAAGAGGATGATCATCACTGATAGAGGAGGACTGGTCTGCAGTCAAGGGTATACGAGGAGCTGCACTCCCCTGCTAGAAACTCCAAACAAGCTCTCAATATAGTTCAACAAATATTTATTGGATGTTTCGTGTATGTCAGGCATTGTTTTAGATAGCTCATTTGAAATAGTGGTCTTCAAATGTGTTCATCTTGCACTGT
>NW_012115833.1:1774046-1783766 GCF_000951035.1 Colobus angolensis palliatus | reverse complement strand
AGTGTAATTTAAATTTCGTTGACAACCTGTAATTTAGAATTCTTAATTTCATATTATAGCCGAAGTAATTAACTTATTCAACCAACAAATATTTATTGGATGTTTCGTGTATGTCAGGCATTGTTTTAGATAGCTCATTTGAAATAGTGGTCTTCAAATGTGTTCATCTTGCACTGTTAGCAATAACATACAAATAAATATTTTAAGTGATCATGATAGATATCAGAGACAGGTATATTATTTCCATAAATTGCATGTTAATATGTTAGCCTCAGCAGAAAATTATTAGGGAATATATGAAAGTATATATATTTATATATATGTGTGTGTGTGTATATATATATATAATTTATAATGTTTTCTTATCAAAACTCAATAGGTTGTTCTTCTCAACCCCCCAGTGTAAGTCTCTGCTGTTAAATAAATATACAAACTTAATGTTACTGCTTTTAAAATGAAGACATTTTCACATTTCAAATAGGTATTAGATTGGTGCAAAAGTAATTGCAGTATATGCATTAATAAAACTATAGGGCAAACAAATGAGAAAAAAAGACTGGGCTCATCACACATGACAAAAGGCAAAATAGGCCTTACACAGATATTTAAAATAGCAAATTTCCCCACCTAAGCATGCAGTCTCAGTCTACATTCAAAACAGTTATATGTAAGACTTGAGAAATGCTGAAAGATTAGTTTACTCTACAGTATGTGTAACATATATATACAATCTCCAGATTCCAATCACCATAAAAAATGTTTGACAGCTGCTCATTGAAAACAAATAACAACACTAAACCAACCACAGGTAAATATATTTTTTAATAATTTCAAAACTGTTAATTTTTGTTTCTCCTGGTAAAATTGAGTCAATTTTTGAGTAAAATGTGGCCAGGCATGGTAGTTCATGCCTGTAATCCCAGCACTTTGCTAGGCCAAGGTGGGTGCATCACTTGAGGCCAGAAGTTTGAAACCAGCTTGGCCACCATGGTAAAACCTCGTCTCTACTAAAAATACAAAAATTAACCGACTGTGGTACTGCACCCTTGTAGTCTTAGCCACTCGGGAGGCTGAGGTGGGAGGATCACTTGGACCCAGATGATAGATGTTGCAGTGGGCCAAGATCGTTCCATTATATTCCAGCCTGGGCAACAGAGTGAGACTCTCTCCTGCACCTCCCCTCCCCCAAAAAAGAGAGTAAATTGAGAAAAATCTCATTATGGCCACTGCCCAGATGAATCAGAAAGATGCCAAATGAAAGGAATAGGCAATGGGAGTAGACATTTTTCATAATATTCAAGAGAGAATTTCCCTGTAATTCAACATTTTCTGAATTCTTGTGCTAACAATGTATAATAGTGGTAAATACTACTATAGATATGTGTGTGTGAACATATTTGTAAAACATGAATGTAAAGCAATTCAAAAAGAGTTAAAGAAATTAATATCCACTTATCTTTCATTCAACAAGAGTGTAATTTAAATTTCGTTGACAACCTGTAATTTAGAATTCTTAATTTCATATTATAGCCGAAGTAATTAACTTATTCAACCAACAAATATTTAATGAGCTCCTACTACATGCCATGTGCTATTTTAGGTCTTGAAGATATAGCAAGAAACAATTACAGCCCCTTCCTTGTTAGAGCTTATATTTTTGTGGACATAGACAAGGATATAAGCAAATATATATATTGTACATAAATTGATGAGAAGTTTTGTAGTGAAGAACTTATGATTAAGAGAGCTAGAAAGTATCAGAGATTACTTTCGGCAGTGCTCTTTTATGTAAAGCAATCAGAGAGTCTAGAAAAAGTGCCATGTTAGAATTTGAGATGCAAGCCAAACATTTATCTGAAGAGCACCATGAATTGAAGGAAGAATTGGTGCAAAGCAGGATCAAAGAAAAGCAAGAAAGCCTGATTAAGTACCTAGAGAAGAATAAGTAAGGGAGTCAGAGACAGGAGATGAGACCAGTGATGTAAGGCAATATAAAAATTTTATCTTCCATTTTGGGTGTGATTCGATACCATTACAGAGCTATGAACAAAGAAGTGACATAACTTAGATGGGTAGAGCTGGCTCTTTTTCTGAAAAATCGAGTTTGGGGGTACACATAATAGAGTTAGGAAGCCCAGTGAGAGTTAGGGATGCTGTTGAAATAATTGAAGTGAAAGATTATCCAGATATTAGCATATGTGGTGAAGATGAGAATCTGGATTCATATTATATTTTGAAGGTAGTCAAAAAATAGTTTGCAATTGGATTAGATGTAGAACATGTAAACTAGAGAGGATTTAAGAAATACTGAAACAAGGGAGTTACTTCCTAGATACAATGGAGTGAAGGCATTGGGTAAATACAACTGTTCAAATGGGATAAATGGCTGAAACAAAGGTTTTATAGGCTTTATGCAAATCCAAAATCCAGTGGGCAGTCAAATCCTAAAGCTCCAAAATTATCTCCTTTGACTCTATGTCTCACATCTAGGTCATCCTAATACAAGTGGTGGGTTCCCATGGTCTTGGGCAGCTTTGCCCCTGTGGCTTTGCAGGTTACAGCCTCCCTCATGGCTGCTTTCATAGGCTGGTGCTGAGTGTCTACAGCTTTTCCAGGCACACAGTGCAAGCTGTTGGTGGATCCACCATTCTGGGGCCTAGAGGACATTGGCCCTCTTCTCACAGCTCCACTAGGCAGTACCCCAGTAAGGACTCTGTGTGGGGGCTCTGACCCAACATTTTCCTTCTGCACTACCCTAGCAGAAGCTCTCCATAAGGCTCCCTCTCCTGTAGCAAACTTCTGCCTGGGCATCCAGGCATTTCCATACATCCTCTGAAATCAGGCAGAGGTTCTCAAACCCCAATTTTGACTTCTGTGCACTGGTAGGTTCAACACCACACGGAAGCTGCCAAAGCTTGGGACTTAGACCCTCTGAAGTCATGTCCTAAGCTCTACATTGGTGACTGTCAGCCATGGCTAGAGCTGCTGAGATGCAGAGCACCAAGTCCCTAGGCTACACACAGCACGGTGACCCTGGGCCCAGGCCATAAAACCATTTTTTTCTCCTAGGCCTCTGGGCCTGTGATGGGAGGGGCTGTTGTGAAGAGCTCTGACATGCCCTGGAGATATTTTCCTCATTGTCTTGGGAATTAACATTCGGGTCTTCATTAATTATGCAAATGTATGCAGCCAACTTGGATTTCCCTTCAGAAAGTAGGATTTTCTTTTCTATCACATTGTCAGGCTGCAAATTTTCTGAATTTTTATGCTCGGTTTCTTTTATAAAATTGAGTGCCTTTAAGAGCACCCAAGTCACCACTTGAATGCTTTGCTGGTGGAAATTTTTTCCACCAGATCCCCTAAATCATCTCTCTCAGTTTCCAAGTTCTGCAAATCTCTAGGACAGGGACAAAATGCTGCCAGTCTCTCTGCTAAAAAATAACAAGAATCACCTTTGCCCCAGTTCCCAAAAAGTTTCTCATTTTCATCTGAGACCACCTCAGCCTGGACTTTATTGTCCATATCACTACCAGTATTTTGGGCAAAGCCATTCAGCAAGTCTCTAGGAAGTTCCACAGTTTTGCACATTTTCCTGTCTTCCTCTGAGCCCTCCAAACTGTTCCAACCTCTGCCTGTTACCCAGTTCCAAAGTCGTTCCAGATTTTCTGTTATCTTTATAGCAGTGCCCCACTCAACTGGTACTAATTTACTGTATTAGTCTATTTTTATGCTACTGATAAAGACATACCCAATACTGGGAAATTTATAAAAGACAGTGGTTAAATGGACTTACAGTTCCATGTGGCTGGGGAGGTCTCATTATCATGGAGGGAGGCAAGGAAGAGCAAGTCATGTCTTACATGGATTGCAACAGGCAGAGAGAGAATTTGTTCAGCACAACTTCTCTTTATCTCAGCATCAGATCTTGTGAGACTTTCTCACTATCACAAGAATAGCACAGGAAAGACCTGTCCCCACGATTCAACTACCTCCCAGTTGGTACAACCCACAACATGTGGTATTTCAAGATGAGATTTGGGTGGGGACACAGTCAAACCTTATCACTAATCTTCCTCATAAAGACTTTCCATTTGGGTCAATAGAGTGATACAGACTCTTTTTTTTCATTTAGCAATGTGCATTTAAGATTCATCTCTTTCTTTTTTTGTGGCTTAATAGTTCATTTTAAAAAGTTACTGAATAATATTTCATTGTACATATGTACCACCATTTATTTATCCTTTGACTCACCTAAGGACATCTTGTTTCCCTCCAATTTTGTGGCAAGTATGAATAAAACTTCTATAAGCATTAATGTGCAGGTAAAACCGACCAAAGAGAAATTCTTGGACCTTCAACTACGAGAATATTAGCAAAAGAGCTATCAAATACTGTTAAAGCACATACAGTGAGTGAAATAAAGGAAGGCAAGAAGAACATGTTACCAAGAAAGAACATGTTACCAAGGGAAAAATAATGTTTCATGAAGGAATAGCTGAGCAAATGTATCAAACTAATTTGACAAATGAGAAATTAAATATAAGAAGAAAACAAGAATAGAAATTGAACTGAGCAATGGGGTGTTAATCAACCTGATAAACACAATTCAGTGGAGGAGAGGGAACTGGAGTGCTTTTACAGTATTTATTTTTGGTCATTTCTGATGCTATAACAAAGTACTTGAGACTGGATAATTTATAACAACAGAAATTATTCTGGAGGGTGCAAAGTCCAAGATCAAGGCACTGGCAGATTCATTACCTGATCTAAGTGTCCTCACATGGTATAAAGGATGAAGGAAGGGCAAAAGGACCTGGTTAGTTCCTTCCAGTCCTTTTATAAAGATGCTAATCCCTCTTATGAGAGTAGTCTTCTGAAAGCCTTACCTCTTTAATACTATCCAATTGGTGATTACTTTTCAACTACATTCAAATCATAGCAATATTTGACGAAAAGTAGATAAATAAATAAAGGCAGAAGTGCAAAGAGAAAACCTATGGACAACTCTCCAGAATTGTTGCTATGAAGAATGAGGTCCATAGGTTTTAGGAGGTATGAGGTTTTGGAAGAAATATGGGTGTAAGATTTTCTTCATGGGGGATTGTCCAACATTAATATAGGGGACTTTAGATTACAATTTTATGTTAATAGTAATAATTCATCATTCAGCAATTTTGTGACAGGAGAGAGTGGAAATAATTTTAGAAGCAAAGTTCTTTAAGTATTTCACAGTGCTTTAATTTTAGCTATCATTGTGTTCCAGCGCTAAGTATAAATTTTTTTTTGCTATAAATACAAAAAATTTACCTCATTTACATATAGGATTGGATTTTTCTACACTGACAGTAATTTAAAACAACACAATAAGTATTTCAATGTAAAGTATTTAATAAATGATTTCCAACTATATGTGGATACATGTATAAGTAATTATTCTTCCATATGATTATATACTCTGGGTGACATATAAGAGAACTCCTATCTATATATAAATTTATGTCATACTTTAAAATATACTTTTACTTAAAATTTTAAAATATATTGTATATTCAGTTATAAATGTTACATACTCTTGTTTTACTACTTTTTTTTTTTTTTACTAATTTATATGGCTACCTTAAAGTTATCTTTATAAACATTTAGTTTACACAAATTTGCAAAAATAAAAGGGAAAGATAATAACATCTGAAAATTGTGTGTCATTTTGTAAACTATTTCATTCAAAAAGTTCTGCTCTGCCAAATCAGGTGGTTTATGAGTCCAGAATTATCCTCATAACAAAATCAGACACAAAAGTACAAAAAAGAAAACTATGTACAAATGTATCTCACAGAGAGACAAAAATTCTTAACAAAATATTAACAAATAAGTTTGGCCATACATAAAAAGAATTGCATACCTTTACCATTGAGATCTACTCAACAAATGCAAATCTGGTTCAATATTTGAAAATCTATTACAGTTCCCATATTAACAGATAAAAGAAGAAAAATCTCATGATACTTTGATTTAATGGAGAAAAAAGCATTTGACAAAATTTAAAACCCAGTTTTGTTAAAACTTTTAGGAAATTAGGAATAGAGGGGAAATTATTCAAATTGATGAACCCATATACAAAAACTTGCAATTAAAATCATATTTAATGATTTTTAAAATGGCTATTTCACCATTGAATCAAGACAAAATAAAGAATAAGTTAAATATATCCAATGGCACCACTATTATTTAGCATAGTTCTAGAAATTCTAGCCAGAACACTATTAGAAAAATAAAATAAGATAAAAACCATACATATTGTAAAGGAGTAAATAAAAACGTCTATATTCACAGATAACATGTAGTCTATATAGAAAATACTAAGGACTCTACCAAAATATTTCATATACCTAATAAGTGAGTTCAGCAAATTCACACGCTATAAGGTCAACAAGTAAAAATCAATTGAATTTCCATGTATTAACAACAGATACAGGAAACTGAAGTTAAAAGCAATACCATTTACGGTCACTCAATAATTAAAATATTTAGGAATAAATATATACAACATATATAAAAATATACACTGAAAACTATAAAATACCGATGAAATACATTTAAAATAATATCTAAATATATGCGACATATACCAAGCTTATGAATTGGAAATCTCAACATAGTAAAGATGTCAAGTGTCCTCAAACTGATACATAGTTCTATAAAAATCCTTACCAAATTGCAATAGTTTTGTAGGTACACAAATTCATTCTAAAATTTAACATGAATGACAAAGAAAACAATATAGCAAAACCAATTCTGTAAAAGAAGAATACAGTAGAAATAACCATTTTCTTTGTCTTCAAGACTTATTATATAGCTACAATAATCAAGCCTATATGGTATTGGTAGAAAAATAGACATATAGATCAAGGGAATACACAAGTACACCAAGATGATTTTGAAAAGATGCAAAAGCAATTGAATGCAAAATCCAGAAAAATTGGATATTTGTAGACAAAGTGAACTTCAACCTAAACCTCACATCTTACACAAAAATTTAAATAGAGCACAGAATTTACTATTAAAAAAAAAAAAAACAAGTAAAACTTTAAAACACAGGATAGGAGAAAATCTGTGGAAATCAGAGGCTGATGAATTCTTAGGCATGACACTAGAAGAATAATCACAAAAGAAATAAATTGATAAATTATATTTTATCAAAATAAAATATTTTTGCTCTGCTAAGTCTTTATCTGTTAGGATAAAAATACAAGCTATAGACAGCAAAACAGATTTTTAAGCCACAGAGCTGACAAACGACTAATATCTATAAATATAAAGAACTCATAAAAAAAATCCAATGAGAAAACTGACAAAAGAAGGAACAATTCACCAATTCGCTGAAAGGATACATTGAAACATTCATGAAGAGATGTTGAACATCATTTGCCAATAGAGAAATGCAAACTAAGACCACAATGAGGTATCACTACACACTGATTAGAAAAGCCAAAAAAAAAAATAACACCAAATGTTGTCCAGAAACAGAGAAACTATACATTTCATACATTACTGATGGGAAAATAAAATAGGTACAGCACTATGGACAACAGTTTGGCAGTCTGAAAAGGTTACATTTATATTCAATCCGACAATTATACTCTTGACAATTTATCCTAAAGCAAAGACACCTTATATTCTGACAAAATCCTATACACTTATCTTCACAGCAGCCTTGTTCATAACAGCTGAGCACAGGAAACAACCCAAATGCCCTACACTATGTGAATGATGATATAATCTGTGCTACGTTCATTCCATGAACCCACAATAGGAATGAACTATTATTACAAATAGCAACTTAGATGGATCTGAAGAGCATTATGCTGACTGCAAAAAGCGGATCTAAAAAGATCACACGCCGTATGATTCTATTTATATGACATTCTCAAGATGACACAATTATAGAGAAGGAGAATAAATTAATATGTTGGGGAAAATAAATAAAAGGCATTGGGGATGGTAAGAGGAGATGTATATAAAGTAGAAGGAAGAGAGAAATCTTTGTGGTGAAGGAGTAGTTACACATCTTGCTTGTGGTAGTGCTGACGACAATCTATGCACATAATTAACTATATAGAATTCATCATGCATATTTTACGGATGTCAATTTCCTTATTTTTATATTCTATTTATATAAGATATAACTATGGGGAAAACTGGGTGAAGGGTACATGGGACTCTTCCATACTATCTTTGCAACTTTCAATGAATCTAATATTATCTCTAAATAAAAAGTAGATAACAACAGTAACAAAGAAAACAAAAACATCTGCAGATGATACATTTTAGACTATTGCAAAAGAGAGTCATGGGTATACTAAGGACTTAACCCCGGATACTTGGTTTAGTGCATGGGATTAGTCTATGATCTGCTTTTCCAGAATTAAATAATATAATACAATAAAGAACAAGCAGAGAAGCAGATAGCAATGAAATCTCATAAAATTCAATGTTTACAGTTTTTGGCCTGTCAGTAGATTTGACATTATGTAGTGTTTTAAAATTTAACTAGAGTGAGAGAAGTAGAACAATTTTATTATTTTAAAACATGTAATGTAGAGTAAAATCCTGTAAAATACTTTAAAACAAAAGAATATGGTAGAATTTTGGTTATTTTTTAAGGTTAATTTACTTTTAACAGAAAAAATGAATTCAAATTGACAAAGAGACTAATATGATAAACTTCATTCCTCAGATAGAAATAGGGTAAATGCAGCAAACCCATCAAAGCCGTCTTTATAAAAGGTCATATTCATCAAGCTACATACATCTCTTGTTTGTTTCTTTTGTAGACAATATATACAAGATAGAAGAATACTCTGTCTTCAACCATATAACTATATGAAATGTGATATTATATGTAGTATGAAACTAATTTTTAGATTATTAAATATTGTATGGAGAAAGGGAAAAATTACCCAAGCTAGCCTCATTTCCTGAAACAAGTTTTTAAAAAATGAGTTATCCTTGAAGGATGAAATATTCAGGGATCTGGAAAGTATAAGTCTAATGTAGATCCTCCTTTATAGATAACATGGTTTCTTTACGATAATTTCTTTTCTGCATCATTTTCTGTATTATGCTAAGAGAAGCACCTTAATATATCACACCATCATCTAAGGAGATTATTTATGAGTAGCTGAACAAGTTAGAACAGCTTTATTTTTCAACTCACAGTGACAAAACCATCTTTTCTTTCGTGAATACAGTTGCAATTATTAATATCTGGCAACTATGCTATTCTAAGTCCCATAGTGCAGTTGTTCAAAATGCTGTACTGTTTTGTATTACAATGTAAGTCTCAGCTTCTAAGTCCAATGTGGATACTCTCTGTTATTCTCTGTGATAATGACCAAATCCTAATTTATTCCCTTACTGTACCTGCATCTACAAATGGAACTATCAAATCAGACTTAATTTTTGTCTCCTATTTTGGGCTTTAAAACAGACTTCAACAATCAAACAAGAGAAATGGCGAGATTAGCTCTCTTTTACCCAGAGAGGAAGCCTTATAATCACATTTGGGGAAAGAAGTTTATACACCAGTTGGAAAATGACTGCCCTGGTTAGACTCAGCAAAGAAGGCAGTTTTTAAAAAACAGTGAAAATGGCCATAAAGTCACTAAAGAGACAGTATAGTACTGTTTTTGTTGTTTTTCTCTTTATATATATATATATATA
>NW_012115833.1:1732675-1770546 GCF_000951035.1 Colobus angolensis palliatus | reverse complement strand
TGAGATTACAGGAGTGTATCATACTATACACAACTAATTTTTTTTTTTTTTTTTTTTTTTGTAGAGACTTGGTCTCAGTATATTGCCAAGGGGTGAACCACTGTGCTCCACCAAGAAGGATGTAATTTGAATTATTTCTGTGAAACAAATAATTATTTTTGAAATGACTATATGTCACCACAAAATATGTTTTAAAAGTTATTTAGTCTATTACTTTTTTAATCCAAAAAGAAAACATGCACATTTCTGATCTAGGCTAATTCAGCCCTCCCATGACAGCCTCATACAGGGTATTACACAAATATCTTCCCTCTCATTGTATAAAGCCTTCAGAATAATTAATAATATATTTATGTCCATAGTCAACTGATTTAGGAAGAAATCTATCAACATAATGTTTCTTTTTTTTTTTTTTCTTCCTCTTTTTTTATTTTGAGACAGAATCTTGCTCTGTCACTCAGGCTGGAGTGCAGTGGCACAATCCAGCTCACTGCAACCTCCTCCCAGGTTTAAGCTATTCCTTTGTCTCAGCCTCCTAAGTAGCTGTGACTGTAGGCACCTGCCATCACGCCTGGCTTTTTTTTTTTTTGTATTTTTAGTAGAGATGAGATTTTACCATGTTGGCCAAGCTGGTCTTAAACTCCTGATCTCAAGTGGTCTGCCCACCTCAGCCTCCCAAAGTGTTGGGATTACAGGCCTGAGCCACCACACACAGCCATAACTTTTCTAGACAAATTAATATGCTCATCTTTAGATACTATTGATAGAAAAGTTACTCTAATTTTCTCAATATCTTAGCTTATTTAAGAGTAACTAATTTTCAGCCGGGCATGGTGGCTCACAACTGTAATCCCAGCACTTTGGGAGGGTGAAGCGGGCTGATCACCTGAGGTCAGGAGTTCAAGACCAGCCTGGCCAACATGGTCAAAACCTATCTCTACTAAAAATACAAAAGTTAGCCGGGTGTGGTAATCCCAGCCACTTGGGAGGCTGAGGCAGGAGAACCTCTTGTAACACGGAAGCGGAGGTTACAGTGAGCTGAGATTGCACCACTGCACTCCAGCCAGGAGACAGAGAGAGACTCTGCGTCAAACAAAACAAAACAAACAAACAAACAAAAAAGTCACTAATCTTCAAAAGTATGTACTACCAAAAATTTTGTGCTTGGTTTTCAATGTTCTTAATAATTACTAAATAAATTTAAAAAGTTCTGTGACAATCATTTGTGATTTATTTAAAGCATTTATTGTATTCAAAATATTTAACATGGAAGGGTATTATATATTAATTTAAGAAAAAAATGATGAAAACATATTCCACATATAATTATAATTATTTTATAAATACTGTAATTGGAGATTGTATTTTACTGATAATTTCTCAAGAAGAAATACTAAGCCAAAGTGGTCCAGGTAGAAATTCATAAAATAAATGTGTCTTATATGATGAAAAGACTATGTTGCCAATGTTATTTATAAGTTATCATTAAGAAAGCATTATAATTTATCCTTTTGAGGTCATTGGACTGAAATGAGAATTGGAAGATTGGTTTCAAATATGCCTATTTAGGAGGACATAATTTTATTTATGTTAAAACTATTTTAACTATTTTCTAAATTCTCTATCTAATTTTGTATTACTGAAAATTCTGTACATGTTCTATGCTTGGAAGAGAATGGAAAGAAGAAAAATAATAACACAGAAGATCATATAAATCAAGCCAAAAAAATCAATCCATTATATATTTTGGTGGTATACACTTTAAAAATAATTTGAATATATATTTGAATATGTATTTACATAATCAGTATTTTATTTTTCCCTAAAAAGTGAATCAGGAGGTCAATAATTTCATTTTATATTTTGTATTTATTTGGTTTTAAAATATAAAGTGTAAAGAGCACTGTACATATTAACATAAAATAAACAAATTTTGTAATTTATCTGGAAAATATAATGAATTAACCAATTAAAAACTCAATGTTATTGCTGTATTTTTCTTTCTCAGTGATGAACCACTATGGAATGTTTACATTTATTTTATTTATGGCTTAAATCCATTGAATTCATGGTCATAAACTTCACTAAAACAATGAAAAGCAAAACATATAAATATAGAGGTTGATAATAGATTTTAGTAGACCTGCCCAATTTGTGTTCATTTTTATATACAGGAGTCATTTACCTTACTCAGACATACAGCAGGCAGTTAAATATTGATTCAATTGAATTAAAAGAAACAAAATATACTTTTGGCTAATTATATCATAAAAAAAAAACAGATGTGCTCAATGAAAATCATTACATGATTACATGGGCCGCGCTCGGTGGCTCATGGCTGTAATCCCAGCACTTTGGTATGCCGAGGCGGATGGATCACCTGAGGTCAGGAGTTGGAGAACAGCCTGGTCAACATGGTGAAATCCCGTCTCTGCTAAAAATACTAAAAATTGGCCGGGCGCCGTGGCTCACGCCTGTAATCCCAGCACTTTGGGAGACCGAAGCGGGCGGATCACGAGGTCAGGAAATCGAAACCATCCTGGCTAACACAGTGAAACTCCGTCCTTACTAAAAATACAAAAAAATTAACTGGGCGTGGTAGCGGGCGCCTGTAGTCCCAGCTGCTCAGGAGACGAGGCAGGAGAATCGCTTGAACCTGGGAGGCGGATGTTGCAGTGAGCGGATATCATGCCATTGCACTCCAGCCTGAGCGACAGGAGCAAGACTCCCTCTTAAAAAAAAAAAAAAAAAAAAAAAAAAAAAAAAAAAAAAAAAAAAAAAAAAAAAATTACACAAAACGGAAATCCCAAAACTCTTGGGCTTATTATAATCTTTTTTTCTTTCATAATTCATATCCCAATTCATTAGTGACAGCAAATTCTTTGTGCCAGTTTCCAAACATATCTAGAATTCTACCCTTTCCCAGAACGTTCAGTGCTATCACTCTGGTCAAGGACATCTTCATTTTGTATACATGTTATTCCAGTAGCCACCTAACAGGCCTCCTTCCTACTGTGCATGGCTCCCTGTGGTCTTTTCTTCACCCAGTATCTAAGCAGATATTTCTAAATGCACAGCATGATTATCTTGTGAATAAAACACTCCAAATGTCTATGCCTTACTCTTAAATAATTTTTTTTTTTAATTTTGATTTAATTCTTATTCTCTAAATGACTTTTCCTTCCTCTTTGAATGCTTTCACTATCATTTTGCTTTAGAACATGCAAAATACACTCCTCCCTAAGGACAATATTAATTATCTTTTGCAGTATTTTAACACAGATAGTATTTTAAAGCACACCCATCTAATACTTCACAGTCCATGTAGTTCAGGACCCCAAGCTTGATCTACAGGGTCCTCTTCTTCAGGGCCTCACAAGACGGCAAAAAGGCGTCAATTGGGATCACAGTTTTTTCTGAGGCTTGATTTTTGAAAGGATGCCCTTCAAACTCAAGTTATTCTTGGCAGAAATGAGCTTCTTGCATACTGTTGACCAGTGGACAAGTTTCTTCCCAGCTACAACCCAGAGGCTGTCCTTGATTCCAAGCTGGTTATTTTCTGGAGGCTGCTCTGTTTCTTGCGACATTGGCCTTCCCAAAATGGCTATTTATTTCATCAAAGCCAGCCAGGGAGAGCATCTTCTAGCAGGACAGGTATTAGAACTTTTTGCAGCATAATTGGATAAGTACCATTCAATTATCTTTGCATTATTCTATTCACAAAGCAAGTTACTGTTTTGCCCACACACAAGATCATAGAAGGACATAAATTTCAGGAGCTGGGTATCATGAGACCCTCTTTAGAATGTGTATGTAATGGAGTCTTCCCACCTGTTAGTTTCCTATTTGCACTGAAAGATTTTTCTTCAGATAACAACCAGGCTTTCTCCTCACATTTTGTTGAAGTTTGTATTCAAATGTCTATTTATTAGAAAAGGCATACTTATCCCTACATATGAAGAGTACCCCGCAGACAGTTTTTGGTAACTTACCTTGCTTTCTTCCTTTTTGTGTGTGTGTGGTAGTTATTATTACTAGATAGAGATCATATTTATTTTGTTTCACCTCTCTAGATTTAAACTCTCTTAATACATATATTCTCTGTCTTATTCTCAGATATAACTCCACCTTCTAAAAATGTGCTAGGCCCAAAGAAGAAAGGTGTTCAAAAATTAGAAGGCTTTTTTTAAACTTAAAAAGTATGCTTATTCCCCAGTATGTTCTAACACAGTGTCTTATAGATCTGCACTGTGTAATAATAGTCACCAGCTTTATGTGACAATTGATTTTAAATTAGTTAATAGTAAATATACTTTAAATATCATTTTCTCAGTTATACTAGCCACATTCCAAATGGTCAGTAGCCACACAGGCCTAGTGGCTACCAAAGTGGAAAGCACCAATATTGAATAACTTCATTATTGAAGAAAGTTCTATCAACCAGCCTTATTTTATATATTTATTCTTTTTGTTTTCTATTATGTTTTGAACTTCCATAGAGAATAAAGTTTGTCCTAATCATCTTCATATGATAAATTTTTATTCTATTACAGAAAGCCTAGAAGATTTTACAGAAAATGTTGTTGAATGAATAGATTTTGGAGTGAATGAATGAAAACACACTTCCAGCCCAGAAAAATAATTGTCCTAAGTAATTCAATGAATTTTTAATCAACAGATAACTCTTGGTTTGTTTTCTTCCTTACACTAACTCACAAAGGGAGTTTTTTAAAAAAATGTTGCAAACCATGATCAATTTTATTTCAGAAAAAAAGTTCTCATTAATGAAAATTCATGAAATATATTATTGTGACCATAAACAGAGAGAAACACGTAGTATTAGTTTCCCAAACACTACATATTTTTGTTCCCTTTTAAGAGACCACAGTGATATACAAAATCATGCCTGCTGACTGGTGGATCTCAGTAGCACTAGGCTTGTTTTATCTTGCTCTGTGTGCCTTGAAGCTCATCATAAAACCAGTAGGATTTCTCTGTTCAAAAGTTAGATCAAGGCAGAAAGCATCTTCTTCATTTTTGAGAAGAATAAATTTTCTTCTGATAAATAACAATCTACTAATTTTTTAAAATATGAACTATTATATTGGGAGTGTACCTAACTTGAAATGAAAAGGTTGTAATAAGTCATATGAAAGATATGATTGGAAGACTGCTTAACAACTAATATACCTATCATATAAATATACATGAAGTGTGTGTATGTCTATTATACTATAATTATCTGTCAATAAAATCATATTTATATTTTCATAATGGCAAAATATGGTACTGATTCCTTTTGTATTTTTTATTAATCACCAGTTATATATCTAGGACTTAACTCTGAATTCTTAAAAATTAAAATTTATTTCTCTATTCATGTGGTGAGTAAATGGTGGCTGACGACATGTTTCTGATAGTCCATGTCCCAAACTGTGAGAATCCTTATTGTGAAAAGTTTTATCATGGCCCATTTACAAACAGCATAAGGCAATGAGCCTATGGAGTCACAAATCCATTTTAAAACTCTGAATTATAATAATACCAGGATAATTTATGGAAACAAATATAGTATATGACAATAATTATGAATGAAAAGAAGAAGCAGCACCTGGTTTGTCATTTTTTGAATCTCTCCATCTATGATGATTGTATACCTCTCAGAGAAGACATTGAAACATGATATTTATATATGTATGACTACTATTACATTTTTTTAAGGAAGATCTCGACAGTGTTGCAAAGAATATCTAAAGATAAAGACTAAAATTAAATTTCTTGTAATGTAGGGCATATGCTGATATTTTGATAGCGTTTGGGGTAAAGTTGAATTTTTGTATAATATTTACGTAATCTGGCAGATAATATTTCTTCAGTCAGATACCTGTCACTGTCAGTAAACTTACCTAAAAAGCACACAGAAAAAATAAACAATTTCCAAAATATATCTAACTATGTAGTTTTTCTGTACTGCATCGTAATATAAAATTATCACAATTATATATCTTAAACCAGTTAAGTCAATAATTTATTTTCTTAGTAGATAAATTTTTTTTCTCAAAATAGGGAATGTTGAGTCTTATATTTTCCATGAAAATTTTCACTAATACTTTGTTAGAATAAAAATAAGAATGCCTTAATTATTTATAAAAAAATTATTAGAAAGAATATTTGCAAAAAATAACTTTAATTTCAACAAAACCATGCAAAATGGGCTTTTTTTTTTTAACCTGAGAAAATGTTATATTCATCTATGTTAGAAAAGCTGAAGCAAGCATATTGGATGTCAAGTATCTCTAAGTCGATTTCTCATTTGCTCTGCGTCTTTGCAGAGCTGATTTGAGCATAACAATTCTTTGAAATCAATGGGAGGTTGGCAGTTGGATTAGCTAAGTACCATCATGGAGCATGACAAGAAATTGGTCCTTTTTGTCATTTTCAATATATTTTTTCTTATTATAAACTAATAAAGACAGGAAAAACTTAGTAAGCAATTTTATTTAATCTTCTCGTTGATGATATTCAAGTATTTTCATTTAAATTCATGTACGAATTTAATGTTTTCAGAAATTTCTTTGATCACTTGATCTTAATATCTAACTTACTCACAGTACTTGCTGTTCCCTTATATACTTTAGTTCTCTTTGTAACATTTATCATTACTTGTCTTTATATTACAGTTTTTTAATTATTTGTTCTGATTTATCTATGACAATAACCCCAGAACTTAGAAACTGTTTATCACTGAGTAGATGCTCAAAAATATACAATAAAATATTTCATTTATTTAAGTGTACCTAATATCTGCAACCAATCAGATATTTGATGAAATTACTCAATATTCTGTTTGAAGTATTTACTGGTGATGAGAGAAACTGTTCTGTAATAAAGCAGACATTCTCATTATTCTAGAAAGTGCCATCAAGCAACTAGGAATAAAAAAGCAACAGATACACTTTCCAGGTTTTAAGGTAACTATTGTCATTGATATAGGTAGAGATGACAATTGATATAGATGTCAATCTTGACATCTAATTTTACCTCCTGGTACTTCTCGGAAAGAACATGAATCTCCCAAACAAAGAGCCATTCATCTTCTTCCATTTGCTTCTTTTGTATTTCTAATGAATGCTTACCACACCCTTATTTATCATTTGTAGTTAGTGCAAAAATGTGCCCTTGATTTCTGCTAGCAGATAGAGTGGGAAGCTAGGAATAGATGAAGCCAAGTTTTTTCACTAACTCTTTGTTTATAACACAAAAGGAAAAGAATAAGCAGATTTCCTCATGGGCACCACAACGCATTTCCTTTCTACTTGATGCAGAAAAGAGCATCCTAATAGAAAGATACCCAGCCTTTCCTCTTCAAAATAAAATATGAATATTTTCGACTCTACTTCCAATACAACATTTGCAGCTAGCCCTGTTACTTCTTCACATGAAAATATGTCATAGATGTTCCACTTCCTAAATAAATTACTGGTAGCTGCAGTCTATATAAACTCCCTCATCACTGTCCATGAAATTTACTTGAATATTAAACTTAGTGCCACATTTCTGAAAGGTTTATATATTCTGGTTTATATTGATTTATAGGATGAGTATGCTAAAAATCTATACCATTCAAGTTCATAAATTTGATTTTTTTTATTTGAGTTATTCATAAATATTTGAATGATATAGATCAGAAAAATATATAGGACAAATACCTCATATTTCTAGGCTTAGGGTAAGTGAGATAATTAACCAGTGTGTGAGATTATCATTTGCTTCAGTTTGTTTTCAATTGATGAGGCAGTAACTTGATAATTAAAATAACTGCATAGAGAATATATTAGGACATTTTCCCATATTTCAGAGATGAGGAAATTATTTTTTAACAGAGATAGCCAAGTTGTTGACATTAAAGATCTCAGCAACAAACACTATAGAATGTCAAAGTTGTAGGAGGCTCATTAACCACTTTGAGATCTATAAAACAATCAAAGCCAAAATATTTTAAGCATTTGTATGAATCATAAATTATGTCTATACTTAAACATAAGGGAACTGAATAAAGGAAAAGCCATTAATCAGTGGCCAAAACAAACAAAATGTCCTTAAGGGGTCAATGTTGTCCCTGGTGAAGTAGTTAATGTGGGCTGCAGTGCACATTGACTCCAGAGGTTCAAACTACCCTCATTTTGATAATATTACTCCTCGCTCCTCTTGATCTGCTCCTTTAGCATTCACCATAGTATTTTTGATCTTTTAGCCCTTCATAAACTTTTTACCTGACTTCCTTTCTTATTTCTGAAGTACTTTTCTGTTTTGTTACTCTACCCAGCCTAACACAGATATCCACATACTTTATCGATTTACTTATCAAGAAACTATTCTTCCCCAAACTGTACATGATCTCCTGGCCATGTTATGGGTCTTCTTTCTTTCTTGACTTTGTTTCTCTCATCCTCCTTGCTAAAATGTTGTTGATTTCTACCAGCTTCTTTATTTTATTATCCCATTCTTTAAAATATACTCAATTTAACTTTCTCATACCAATATGCTGTTTTTTTCTCTGCAGGACCCTGGTCTATTTTTCCATATTGATTATTTGGTACACAATAATGTTTAATCTATAGATTTCTCCCTTCACACTATTTATTCCTAACCGTGTGCAAATAGAATTCAGGAAGTCCTACAGAATAAAAAAGGCGTTCATTAAATAGAAGAAAAACAGGTTGAGAGAACTTATGACCACCTGTTGTCTTCTAAATAGGGAAGATGATATTTATCCTAGTGTCTCATTTTTCACTAAGTAAAGACTGCATCATTGTTCAATGTTGGACCTAAAGGATAGAAAAGAAAAGGGATTATTTAAGCTAAGAAGGAATGTTCAGGGGTTGTTTTATTCTCTTTCAAGGAGTATAAATCATCTGAAGCCTTTTGGTACCTTTGCTCTTCCTGGTTGACTGAGGAGGCATTTCTATACCCATTTTGCAGTAGGATGAAATGTTAATGAATTTTGATGAAATGATAATAGTTAACTTTGCTTTGAAGGCAAATTGAGGCATGGTGTGTTAAATAGTGAGAGACAAATTTTTGCATGTATTTTAGAAGCTGAGTAGGAAGCAAGGAAAGATAAAATTATTGAAAATACAGAAAAGAGGATTTAGCAATAGAGAAAGCTTCACAAGTTATTAAGAATGAATAGGATTGAGCAATGATGTGAAAGAATCTTCCATGATTAAGAAAAATAAACTAATAAAGATTAAATTGAAAAATAATAAACATTATATTTAGAGATTTGAAAAGTCTCTTCCTGGTAACACCTATCTCTTTTGGCAAATTGGAAGTAAAACTATGTGCTTAGGATAGGGGGATGGAATTTGAGTTGAATAGAAACTTTCAGATAGACATCAAGAAAAATTACAAGATATGCTAAACTAATATAGCAAAAGATGAAAAAAATTAAAGTTGCAACTACCCCTAATGCCTTTATATTATTAATGGTACCAATTTTTAATGTATATTTTCTCCAGCTGGGGCTGATATCCCACTTGTTCAAAGAAATGTTGAAATACTGAATTGTTAACTAAGTCAGAGATTATGATATGCTAGGGATATGACAGCAAAAATACAAATAGTCCATGGTGTTGATAATGTCTATGCAAAACCATATGTTTGAATATTCTATGATACTTTGACTTTATGTAACCACAAGAACAGGATGTTAGATATTGACATAAAAGAAGTAAAGAACAAAAATAGTTGTTTTCAGGAGAGAAGAAAAAAACCACTAAGAGATAGGAAATTATACTAAATGTTTAGATAACAGATTTGAGTGTGCTCAAAGTAGTATAGTAGTTTATGTTGAAAAAGTATATAGTAAGATCATGGCTGTAGACTATGGTAAAATGACTACATTTAATGAAGACTAGGAGCATCACTCTTTATGTTTTAATTTGTATTGTATGCAAATTTTGAAATAGACCTGAGTAATTACATGTTCAGCGATAAGGAATAAAACCAATTTTTTTTAACCTGTCTTCTTATTGAATGTAGATAACTGACCTTGAAAGTTAAAAGATGTCAAGTGCAATGCATAGTGGAAAGTGATGGAATGGGACTGCAGAAAATTCACAAAGAGGAGAAGGTTTTTGTTCTATGTGAATTGAGAAGTAGTGGTCTGGAAATTATTGTAAATTATTCTTCTACCTCTCGGCCCTTTAGTGAGTATCGGTGAAGACACAGCTTCTTGTCAATCATATTCATTCTTAATAACTTGTGAAGCTTTCTCTAATGATAAATCCTCTTTTCTGTATTTTCAAGAATTTTATCTTTCCTTGCTTCCTACTCAGCTTTTAAAATACATGCAAAAATTTGTCTATTTTCCATCAATGGGAAATAGCTAGGTTTTAATTTAGCAATAGCGGAGAATAACTTTTATATGAAGAAAATAAGTGTGGAATGTTTGTTTATTATGGAGCAAAAGTTTCTGGTGTAGAGGGAAGGAGTGTATAAGTGAGAAGACTAAAAACAAGAAGCAAAGAAAAGAAAGACCTGAGAGGACTCCATTTCCTTCAATTCCTTCAATGAAAATCACCAACCTGTATCAATGTTATTTTGGTCTAAGACCAGAGTTAAGCTGAGAATTGCAGGCACGTACATAGTACGGAATTACAGGTGTTGAGGCACACCCCACTGGCACTCGAGTGAGCACTTTTAAGGAGAGTCAAATAATAATAATTCAAAAAAGTCTTTCACAAAGTAGATTTGAAGATAATGATATTTACTTAAGAGGCACATCAGATTCATCACTTTGGTGTCCAGACGGTGATATCAAGGACCAATTGCCCTGTACTTTTTCTTTCCATTCAATTTATAAAATCTTAATTGATGCATAGAAATATTTGATACTAATGATTCTTTCATTCTATGGCTCAAAAATTCTAATGCATTCAATGACATTAAATAACACAGGAAAATCATATTGAGGATGCATATTTCTATAAATAATTGAATGAAGATATATAATTTTTCACATGTCAAAAGTATTAAGGCACTATTTAATGAGCAACAACAGCAGACAATATTATGGTGATGCTAAAAAGTGAAAGTTAATGTCAGCATATCTGGAATTCTGTCACCATATAACAGGCTCCAAGTCTACAAAAATGCTCAGTTGCAGCCAAAGCATAGTTTCAAAGATATTGATCTTGTGACAACATTCTTTTGAAATGACTTTATTTCTGTTCCAATAAATGACTCAAGCAGATTTTATTTATTTATTTATTTTTTTTTTAATTTTATTTTTTTATTATACTTTAAGTTCTAGGGTACATGTGCATAACGTGCAGGTTTGTTACATATGTATACTTGTGCCATGTTGGTGTGCTGCACCCATCAACTCGTCAGCACCCATCAATTCATCATTTATATCAGGTATAAATCCCCAGTGCAATCCCTCCCCCCTCCCCCCTCCCCATGATAAGCCCAGTGTGTGATGTTCCCCTTCCCGAGTCCAAGCAGATTTTAAAATGAAGTTGAAGCCATATAAAGAAACCTACATTGGTGTTATGAAAGTGCCTAGTTTGACTAGCTGAGAGAAATGGTTTAGCATGTAATTTCTCTAATAGACATATGTTACAAACACTCTAAATAATAGAATGTAATACAAGCTTTGCGAATTAAACAGTTTAAAATTGCAATCAAGTCTCTAAACTATTTTCTTCTGATAATCACTTAGTATTAATGACTGGTTGCAGTTTCTTTCACAGTATTTCAGTACGTTTTGATAAGGCTGCAAGGAGTTCTTATCGTAGACATTGTTGATTATAGATTTTATATAATCTAAAATTTAGAATTAAATATATGTATGGACTATGTTCTTTTGTATAGACTTACATATGTTACAGGACTGCATGCAATCCTCCCTTTTCCGAAAGGCTAGTCTAATTTAGAAATAATTTTAATCTGTTATATTTGAGTGTAATGCGACTACTTAAAAAATAGTATTCCATTTTTAGATATTTATTTCTATCCATGTTGGCCCCTTCAAAGCATTGACACATGCTAGAATATATGTGAAAAATTGGGTATGGAAATAAAGCAAAAAATATGGTAACGATGAAGGTAGTTATCAAATAACTATCTGAATTGTTTGAAAGATAGCTGTGTTGTCACCTTCTTCGTCCACTTCTCTTCAGTTGCTGATAGATATTGGTTGTTGCTTATAACACAGTTTGAAACTGTTGCATTCTATCTTAACAACATTTTCACCCAGCTGATAAAATAACACTTACTTCACAGTATGATGTGGACTGATGATAGAAAAAGACAAAGCAGTATTTCATAACATTACCAAGAATCTAAGATAATAACCTGAACAAGCAAGTACACGATAACAGAGAACATATACATGTTTGAAGCCTGAAGCAGCCTGCAGCATTATGTGTTGGGAGTTGTTTAAAAGAGCCACCAAGAAATTTAAACTGTGTAAAGCCATGCTATGTACAGTGTTGGCAAAACATTTCTTTATTCAACATCTAACAGTAGATATACATTTTATCAAGTGCAAGCAAAAGCCTAAAGAAGGAATATAGAACATTGAAATTGATGCATGGCCTCTTCAACACAGAATAAATATTGAACTGACCTTAATGTTGTGAGCATCTGGTAATTTTCCAGAAACAAATCTCATCCTTATAAACACAGCAAAATATTATTTGAAGTGGTGCTAAAGGCAACATAATTTTGGTATGCAGTTTTTACTACTGTTTCTTATATTTCCCACATAACAAAATTAGTCTATTTAAATCTGGTATCAGATCCCCTATTTTGGTGTTTTTACATCCTCACTTTAGATTTTCACCATTCACAAAACTAAGTAAATCCCAACAATTAAATTGTACATTTATTTATGTGTAGTTCCTTAAACTTTTTAAAAAATTACCATTACAAAATGATATATCGAAGTAAAACCAAATGGGAAAAGTTAAATATTCCCCTTCCACTGGATATTTCAGTAGCCATTTCTTAAAAATTTATATTTTTATTTATTCTCCTTATTCGTTCATCCAACTAGCCATCTGCTTACTTAAAAAGAATCTATTGAATGTAGGCAATGTGATAAACACGTGGAATAAAGAGATAAATATGACAAAGATTTGTGTGTATGAAATTAAGAGTCTAGAAGTAGAAATATATATAAAAGTAATATTATAATTATATTAACATTTGGATAACTTTATTCTCTACAAAGTATTTTACATATGCTTTCTAATTTACTTTTCATGACAATTTTATGAGCTAAGGATCAGTATTTTCATTTTGCTGGAGAGAAAACTAATGTTTAGAAAGTTAAGTAACTCAACCAAAGTTTCAAAGATATATTGTTTGTTGAGATTTGACAATATCTGGCTTGTTTCAAAGTCTGTGCTCTTACATGTTTTAGTATTACCTTAATACTATGTATGCCATAATATTATGTCTACGCAAACAATTAAATAACATTTCCCTTGTACTAGTTTTCAACAATGGCTAATAAATTTCCACACACACTGTTGCTTGAACATCAGATATTTATTTGCACAGTTGTGGGTGTCAAAAGGCAAAAATGGTTTCACCTGGCTGAATCAAGGTATGATGGGGTCATCATCTCTCCACAGGCTTTCAGGGAGGTTTATTTCATGCTTCTTTTAGATTCCAGTGGCTACTGGTATTTCTTGGTTTGTGATCACATAACTCCCATCTCTGTGGTCCCATTGCCTTCTCTTCTTATAGATGTCAAGTATTTCTCTACTTTCCTCATGAAAATGTATGTAAGTGCATTAAAGGTCCAGCTAGATAATCAATAATTATCTTCCCATCTCAAGATTCTTAATGTCTGTGGTGTTTTCATTTTGTTTTTAATTTTATTTGTTTATTTTTTTACAAATAAGGTACCATTCACTCACTGTTTCCAGGGATTAGGATGAGGATATATTTTGAGTGGCCATTACAGTAGTACTCCCTTATTTGTGCTTTTGCTTTCCATGGTTTCAGTTACCTGAAAGTAATGATCGTCCAAAAATATTAAATGAAAAATTTTAGAAATAATTCATAGGTTTTAAATTGAGCATTATTCTGAGTAGTGTGATTAAATCTCACATTATCTGCTCAGTACAGCCTGGTACTTTATTCACCCCTTTGTCCATCATATCCACACTGTAGACACCACCTGCCCGTTAGCCACTGAGTAGCCGTCTAAATTATCATATTGATTGTTGCAATATCACAGTACTTGTGTTCAAGTAATCTATTATACTTAATGGTAGTCCAAGTGCACAAGATTAGAGATGCTGGCAATTCATATATGTCAAAGAGAATCAAAATATATGCCAAAGAGTAGCTGATAATCTCTTACTTGCCTAATTTATAAATTAAACTGTATCATCAGTATGTATGTACGGGGAAGGAAACATAGTATAAATAGGGTTCAATACTATCCATGGCTTCCAGCATCCACTGGGGTTTTTGAAATGTATCTCCCTCAGATAAGGGGGAATTATGGTATTCAGCCTGCACACTATTCTAGCTCTTAGTCTCCTTGAACTTGAATTGCTATAATAGTGTTATTTAACTTAAGTTGCTGTCTACAGTTTCTTCTTTTCCAAACCACTTTGCTTATCAGAAGGCTGCCTTGCTTAGGTTAATTGCCTACTCTCAAATATATTATAGCTCAAGTATCCACTGACTATCTGAAATTTTTTTCCTATTTTTAAAACTCTAGATTTTACCCTCCTGATCCATCCGATTTCTTTCTCCATCAATGCACATTCTTTAGTCAGACAATGACTTCACCTTCCAATTAATGACCATGCCTAATGCTGTTTCTTTGCTTACATACATTATTCTCATTTAAAAACCTTTTTCCCCTGATTTGGCTATCTAAATTACTTACTTTCAGAAAAATTAATGGAAATATCCACCTTTCCAAAGGAAAAAAAATAGGCAAATATGCCATGAGAAAATTCATAAAATGCTTAATTTACATGTAAAATTGTTCCATATAACCCACAATCAAAATGAAAACCTAAAATGATTATAAAATATATTTCTATAATCATTGTGTATACCTAAGATGTCATCTGTTGCAGTGGAGTAATCATTCCCACACATCAACATTCATTTTCTCCGTTATATCACTTTAGTAATTAAAAAGTTATCATAATCTCTTTTGTGCCTGAATTTATTGCACTTATCCAGGCTAATTAATAACCTGATTTTGACTTCTTTGGGCTTTTTCATGATTTAAACTTTTTATACCTGTTATGATATAATAAATTAGTACAATCCTAGATATTCCTTCAGCTGTTAAGTAAAAACAGTATCTGTATAATGTTAGAACAGGAAAACTGACTATTTGACAGTAATTCTCATTTGGTCTTCAAGCCCATTACATGTCCAACAAAATATGGAAAAATTTCATATTGTAGCATGTTTAGTTCTTCATTTTATACCATAATTTAGTTTCTTTTGTACAGAAACTAACTTACATATTCACTTTTCTACATGGAATTTAAATAATGGTAGAAGCGTATTCAATAAGTAATACTTATAAATTAAACTAAAAGGGTAAACTTCTTTCCTCCCAAAAGCAAAGTATAATTAAAATTATAGTTTACTTACCACAAATTTAAGAAATCAAACATATTTGCCTATGAGATAATCACATATTTTATTCATAGATACACAGTTGTACATGATATACATTTTTCCCACTCACCTCTTTTCTGACAACATAGTTAAGTCAAAATTATTGAGGAAAACTAGATTATTTGCAATTGAAATACATTTTAATATTTACAGGGAAAATTCCAAGTAGTATTAAATGGGCTAAGAAGAAATCTTGGAATCATACCCTGCATGATGCCAAATAAGCAGACAGATTTCAAGCCCTTCATTGACCTCTCCTTTTCTTTTTTATTTTTAATATTTTCTCTTTTTTAAAAAATTTATTTTAAATTCTGGAATATATGTGCAGAACATGCAGGTGTGTTACATAGATATACCTGTGTCATGGTGGTTTCCTGTACCTATCAACCTGTCATCTAGGTTTTAAGCCCCGCATGCATTCAATATTTGTCTTAATGTTCTCCCTTCCCTTGCCCCTCAGCCCCCGACAGGCCCCAGCATGTGATGTTCCACTCCCTGTGTCCATGTGCTCTCATTGTTCAGTTCCCACTTATGAGTGAGAACAAGTGGTGTTTGGTTTTCTGTTTCTGTGTTAGTTTGCAGAGAATGAGGGCTTCTAGCTTCATTCATGTCCCTGCAAAGGACATGAACTCATTCTTTTTTATGGCTGCATAGTATTCCATGGTATATATGTGTCACATTTTCTTTATCCAGTCTAACATTGATGGACATTTGGGTTGGTTCTAAGTTTTTGCTATTGTAAATAATGCTGCAATAAACATATGTGTGCATGTGTCCTTATAGCGGAATGATTTATAATCTTTTGGGTATTTATGCAGTAATGGAATTGCTGGGTCAAATGGTATTTCTGGTTTTGGATCCTTGAGGAATTGCCACACTGTCTTCCACAATAGTTGAACTAACTTACATTCCCACTAGCAGTGTAAAAGCATTCCTATTTCTCCACAGCCTCACCAGTGTCTATTGTTTCCTTACTTTTTAATAATTGCTATTCTAATTGGAGTGAGATGGTATCTCATTGTGGTTTTGATTTGCATTTATCTAATGACCAGAGATAATGAGCTTTATTTCATATGTTAGTTGGCCGCCTAAATGTCTTCTTCTGAGAAGTGTCTGTTCCTATTCTTTGCCCACTTTTGGATGGGGTTGTTTGTTTTTTTCTTGCAAATTTGTTTAAGTTCCTTGTAGATTCTGGATAATAGACCTTGACAGATGGGTGGCTTGCAAAAATTTTCTCCCAATCTGTAGGTTGCCTGTTCACTCTGATGATAGTTTCTTTTGCTGTACAGAAGCTCTTTAGTTTAATTAGATCCCATTTGTCAATTTTGCGTTTTGTTGCCGTTGCTTTTGGTGTTTTAGTCATGAAGTCATTGCCGATGCCTATGTCTTGAATGGTATTGGCTATTCCTTTAAAAGTCAGCCAAAATTGTTTTATGGCAAACTCTCATGTTCACACGAGTTCTCATGTTTTCACCTTGCTTCACTGGCTGCTATAAACAGAGATGTTAAATATGTATAGTTGTCTTTTTTTTCCCTGCTTGCTCATCCAGAAATATTTTCTTCTGTCATTATCTTATAACAATCAAATAGATTTTCATGAGATACAGGGTAAAAATACTCTTGAAAATACTCGATCCCATGCAATACTGATTTCCTCCTCACATGAAGTCCTGTCACCATATCTAGAGACGGCGAGTCATGAACACAGCACTTTTAAATTACACTTATGTTAAAATGTTTTTTTTTTAAAAGGTCTTGTCTAACTTAACACTTGCACAATCCTCTTTTTGGTCTCTGTCAGACTCTCTTTGCCTTTGGTATATGTGTTTTCACTTAGTCTTAAATCTTCTTTATAGTGTCTATTTGCTCTTTTCAAATCAATCACCTTTCACATTCTTTTTTTTTTTTTCTGTTCACCATTAAGTACTATTGTTTTCAGAGTTACGTTCTTTGTTTTATTCTCTTCCTGTTGTAGATTGAATAGACGACAATTCTTTATATGCCTATGAATTTTGTGGCTGCTCTAGCCCAGTAGTTCTCAACCAGGGATGCTTTTGTTCCTCTAATAAAGAGACATTTGGAAATGTCTGCAGACATTTTCGGTTGTCATAACAGGAAGGGAGGGTGCTATTGCCGTTTAGTGAGCTGAAGGCAGAAATGCCGCTAAACATAATGTACAAGACATCTACCCCACTACAAAGAGTTATCTCTTCTTAACACATGTCTCTATTTTGTTTATTATATCATTTGCACACTTCGGAACTCATCCCTTCTTTTATTCATTTCATCTTGGACTTTGATCTCATATCAGAAAAAATAGTTTGCAACCACTATTTTACATAAATTTTATACCCCAGAAGGACACTGGAAAAGATACTATCAAACTCTTATCCCAATAATTCCAGTGAAAAGAAATAATATGCTAGCTCTCTTGACGCTGACCAATCAACTTAACCTTCAGAATGGGTAGCATATATGAAGCCAATAACTCCTTGACAAATACATGGGTATAAAGGATAAGTTGAAGAGGAAGAAAAAATGTTCTTGAAGAAAAACATTACTAACTACTTTTTAATAATCTCTTTTCAGGCAGAAGGCACTATGGCTTTAAAATTAAAATTTTCCAAACCCTCCTGTTTAAAGTTGTGTTCTATTAATGGAGGGAGGGAGAGAGAGAGAGAGAGAACAATAAGATGTGTACTGTCTTCATTTCTTCCACTAAGTTATTAATCTTTTTAAATTATCCTCTCTCATGATGGTGATAGAATCTACCAAATTAGAGTAGTAGGTTTAATTCAATACCAGATCAATTTCACACATTCTATGTGTTAGAGGCACTCTAGGGATTAGATTGAAATAAGAAAGATGACTGTGGATCCTTCAGTTTGTCATATTTGATAATAAGGGTTTTCCTAAAGAGATTCTGATTACTAAATATTTCATGTGCAGTAGTTTAATACAATACGTTGTTTGGCAGGATCTATCTTCTTAAGAATCTGAACCAGAGACCAGGTGCGGTGGCTCACACCTGTAATTCCAGCACTTTGGGAGGCTGAGGCAGGCGAATCATGAGGTCAGGGGATCGAGACCATCCTGCCATCCTAGCTAATAGAGTGAAAGCCCGTCTCCACTAAAACTACAAAAAATTAGACAGGGCGTGGTGGTGGGCACCTGTAGTCCCAGCTACTCGGGAGGCTGAGGCAGGAGAATGGCGTAAACCCAGGGGGCGTAGCTTGCAATGAGCCGAGATCGCGCCACTGCACTCCAGCCTGGGCCACAGAGCGAGACTCCATCTCAAAAAAAAAAAAGAAGAAGAAGAAAAAGAATCTAAACCAGTGACCTTTCTTTATGCAGTCTCAAGTAGGCATGCAACCTACTGGAGAGCCACACTCTACAGACCTTCAGGTTGTAGTCAGGTTGTTTGCCTAAAGTGCTAAGTTATCATTCAATGAGGGTATTTGCCGTTGTTCCTTTTCTGCCACTTCTTGTTGGCGAATTGTATCCCATACTGCTTGATGCATTTTCTCTAGCTTTTCCAGAGTCAGAGATTGTAAGGGTACATAGTTTGGGTGTACACAGCACCATTGTGATTACATCTTCCACAGGTAACTGCCCTTGTTTCGGAAGAACTTAATTTCCACCATATCTTAATTGTTTTAGGAGTCTTCCTCTAGTGTTATCCTTCCCCAGGGATAGTATATTGTCCTGGAGTCGTTCTGTTTATAAAATCATAAGCATTCACTCACTTACGTTAGTCTCTTTTATTTCTAGTACATTATTTTGCTCCCTGAAATAAGGAGCAAAAGATCATTCAATGATACCTTCTCCCACTTCAAAAATTATTTGTATTAGTTATCTCATGCTAACTAAAGAGAATTCAGAGGAAGACATGATAAGGAAAATTTTAGAATTATTATTGTAAATAATATAGGATCCAAAAATATTAATAGCTCCCTGACTTTTTCCTGAAATGTATGAATATATAAGCTTTGCAAGAAGTGTCTTAGAAATAGTAACATCCTAAAAATAAAAGTTTAGTATAAATATCTTTAATCTATTTTTGCTAGATTTAACTTATTTAACAGTTAATACTACTATGAAATATTTGTTCAGATGTATTAAATTTATAAGTATTATAGTTTTTCCATGGTTTCATGAAAATATCAATTCTGTGACCTATATTTCAACAGCTTAATTAATGGGGGAGGTTTTAAGAAATAACATCACATGCATTTTGAAAATTTAAGTCATGGAAAAACAACTCATATATCCTATATAACATTTATGTTTTTTGTTTCTTTTTTTTTTTTTTGCACTGCCCAGAAGATATGTTTGGCATATCTTGAAGAAGCAGAAACATCACTGAATATCCATCAGGTAAAGCAATTTTTTATCCTATTAGGAGGTCTATCAAAGACATGAAAAGACAGGAAAAATAATTTTAAGTTGAGGAGAAAATGTACATGGTGTTACCATCTGTTTTGAAGGAAAGCCAGATAGATAAGACTGAAAATCCATTTGATGCTGATACCCTGTAAGAAACTGGAATAATGAAAATTTACTTCTTAAAGACAAAACTCAGAGATGCTTAAGAAAATTGGAAAATGCCAAGCAGACTGGCAGCAAACAAGACAGACATATTGTCTATGTTAAAAACAGAGTCTTACAGTGATAAACAGAGTTCTTCAACTAAATTTGCTTAAAATGTGATGCATGGGATCCATAAATTAGTCTTTATTACTCATTATAAAGACCATAGCTACATATTTTGAATCAATAATCATTTTAAAGAATACTGTTCATAGTTAAAAATAAGCTTTCTGCTTTTCATAAATAGTACCTTGATGCAGGTAGTTTATTTCTGTCATGTTGTAATAGTCTCACTCTATTTTTGACATTTGATTTCTGAAAAACTGAAAGCCCTTCTATTCCTCCTTCCCTTCTCCTCAACATCCAGGTAAACTGGTAAGAGAGTCTGGGTGCTCCCTCTTTGGGCACCAGTAAGAAGTTAAAATCATATATGACCCTGCCCACATGGCAACCCTCAGGTTAGCCCTGTTTTCTGACCATAATAAAAACCAAATCCAGTTGCCTTTTCCTCCTCTCCCAAATCAATTTTGGACTGCTTGAGAGTCTGCCCTGCCCTCCCCAGAAAGTCTCATCTATGAGAAGTAAATTTACTCACACCTGCTTGGTGCACATGTGATGTCATCAGTTGTGACATTTACATCAAATTTTGGGAGGTGGGACAGGGATTCATCTCCCCTTTGCAGGGTGACAATAACACACCTCAATAGATGAATATATGTGCAAGATAATTTATATAAAATTTATATTGTAGAAGATATAGATTGTAGAAAATATCTCTGTGTAATTTAGTTCACACATGTGAATCTAATAAAACATTTTATTTTAGTTTCAATATACCATTAAGTTAGTTCTTCCCTAGATGAAATAGTTAAAAGCACCACTCTCCCAGTAGTTTTCTTTTCAATATTTGTATGTCGATATTAAAACAGGAATGAAAATTTAGAGTTTAAATGAAATTTTTAGCTAGCAATATTTGCAGCCACAGTGATTTGTGGAGGATAAATGATGAATGCCTCCTGAAGACACACAATCTGCATATTAAGAATAAGTACATTTGGGGAAAAATAAAAATTCAATTACTATTCTTTTTACCTTGCTATTCCAATTCAATCTTAATTTTGACAAGTATTTACAGGTTATAGGATTGGTAAGTTTTAATACAAAAATAAGTATATTATTTTTGTTTTACACTGTGTTAATTATATGTTCCTACCTGCCTATGTAGATGTTGATTAGTAGCTGACTAGGGTGGGAATTAATATAATGAATTAATATTTATTCACAATTATGTTTAAATTCAAGTTAATTGCATAACATGGAAATTTAAAATATTCTAACACACATAAATAAGGAATTAATGAATATATATGTATGTGTATATACACATTACATATACAATATAACATCAAATTATATATCTGTATGCTTCATATCAAATTTACAATTGTTACTGGTGTATGTGTGTGTGTGTGTATATATATCTGCATGGTTAAATAAGGTATACAATATATGCTTAGTTTTGCACATAAATTTATTATCTTTTATGTATTAATTTGAGGACATCTAGAAAATATTTATTTATTATTTCAGGATAGTATGAATTATTAATTTGTACCATTGAGATTATTATCAAAATGTTAATTGTGCATGTGTGATGGTTATATTGTTTGGTCATTCTTACTTCCAGATAAGGACATTTTTAAATAAAAAACATATTAAAATGATTCAATAATAGAAAATACCTTCTGAAATATATGAACTCTTAATGTTTCTTCTCTCTTACTGAAAATCTAAAAATATGAAAACCAAGTCTTCAGAGCGGCAGCAATGAATCAAACCTATTACTGAGACTTTAAGCTTCTCCGGCTGCATGTGAAGGAGGTGTGAAAAAACGAAAGTTCAATAATCTAAAAAAAAGTAATGCCTTTCCGCACTTTGTGGGATGGTGGTGATTGTGGAGCACACAAAGTAGTATTCACTCAGTGGGTGATTTTTGCAGTAGCAGTCTGATCTAAGTCTAAATCTCAATCCAAAATTAAAACTCAAGATGTGTTTCACTGCTTCTGAGCCAACATTTTTCTGAACTGTATTCTCTAGCTAAGCTCCTCTATGTCTCTGATCATCTTGTGATTTTACCTTATTTCAAATGAAAGTCTTTAGAACATCCCTTTTGAAAAAAAAAAAAAAAAGTGTGCAATTTTAAAACACACCTGCCTGGGTAATTACTTCTTATTTTCATTACCTGCTTTGGAAAATCACAAATTGTCTCTTATATAAGATGGAATAGTAAAATGGAGGGGAAAATGTCTCCAGAATTTCATGTTTCTTACTCTGTTATCCTGGGAGATCCTCAATTTACAGAATATAGCTACAAGGGTTTTTCAGTCTTTTAACTTGTGATGTTCAAAATGATAAATTATGATAAACATGAAGAGATAAATTTTCTTTTGGTGGAAAGATAAAAATTGATTATAACCTTGTTTTACTTTAATACGGTTTGTTATTACTCTCAAATAATAAGTTAATAAAATGTATTGATAGTTTTTGAAATAAACTTTGATGAAAATCATGACTTCACATACACTGAAAAAGCTATTTGTAATGGCTAATGTAACTGAGTCCATAATGAAATTAAGTAACTAGTTTGTTACAAGCCCTTTGTACTTAAAGCTCTGTCTAACAGAGCTTTGCTTCAATAAAATAGCATCAGGTCTCCAGGTTTACCAAGAAAATTGTCTTAAAGTAAAATTACTGAGCATAAAGATAACTTCATATAACAAGGAAAAAAAAAAACTTATGTAAGTGACCACTCAGGTGACAAGTGCTAAATAAAATGACAAAAGCCATTATTTGTAGGTTGAAAATTTCTATCAGAAGGGCATCATTTGTTTTGTACTACTTATCTGTCCACTGATTCCCAGTCTCACTGATATTTTCTCTAATGGAAAAATAGAAAAACTACTGCCCACACACTAAATTTTCTACGTGTGTGTTTATGTGTATAATATGTGATCAAGAAAAATCATGATAAAGTAGGAAGTATGGATATTCACATCTGAAGAACATTGGATTTTGTTATCTCATCTACTTACAAAGTGATCTATAAACTGTAAATCTACTGAGGCACTAATACGACATTGCTTAAATGCTTGCATAACACCTAGGCTGATAACATATGCATAGCATCTGCTGCAAAACAGGTACAAGATAAAATTTCCAAAATGGCTGGAAATTTAAACACAAATTTGTCATGTAAGGTTGAAAAATATTTTGGTACTATGGATTTGTTCAGAAAACAACAGTTGAAAAAAATAAAAAAAACATAGCAATTAAACATATATTTAATTTTTTAATATTCAAAATATATTAAATTTTTAAAAACTCAATAAGAAATAAACACGACACTGAATTAAAAGGTAGACATAGGAATTAAATGGACATGATCTTCCAATAGATTCAGATACAGATAATTTGCTCAAATCAAATACCCTTTAATGATAAAGAAATAGGAAACTACGAAGCTAGGAAATGAAGAGAATGTTCTAACCACTGAAAAGGCATCTATGTAAAATGCTAACTAAACTTATTGATGAAAGTCTGAAATATTCCTCCTTAAATCAGAAACAAGGCAAGAATGTCCACTCTTATAATTTATTTTTAATATTTTAATGGCTGTTTTACCCAGGACAATTGAACAAAACAAATAAACCAAATATAATCCAGATAAAAGAGGAACAAGTAAAAGCATCTTCATTTGCAGACAACATAATTTTGTATAGAGAAAATAGTAAAAAATCCACATACACACTAAAAAATTTAAACTATTAAATAAGTTCAATGAGGTTGCAGGCTGTAAGATTAATGCACAAAACTTAATTGCATTTCTAGGCACTAACGATGAACCTCTGAGCCTGAAATTAAGAAAACAATTACGTTTTCAATGGCTTCAGAAGTAATAAAACACCTAGGAATATATTCACCCCCAAAACACAACTCTTGTACACTAAAAACTACCAACATTGATGAAAGAAAATAGACAGAAATAGAAAGAAAATGAAAGGCAAAATATCACATGTTCCTTAATTTTTAACTGTAATGTTGTAAGATGGCAATATACTTTAAATTGACCTACAGATTCAGCACAATTTCTAACAAAATCCAAGCTGTCTTTTTTGCATAAATTGACAAAATGTTTCTAAACGTCATTTGGAAATGCAAATGATACAGAATGTACAAAACATCTTGAGGAAAAAAATACAAAGTTGGGAAACATAACTTGTTTTCAAAACTTACTAAAAAGTTATAGTAATCAAGAATGTGTACTAATGGAATAAAGTTAGAAATATACATCAGTGTATATGTCTTAAGAATTGAGAGTCAAGAAAATAACCCATTTATTGAGAGTCAGTTATTTCTCCACAGGCATGCCTATACTATTCAATGGAGAAAAATATTCTTTCAACAAACATTATTCTGACGTTCAAGTGGACCTCCTGTTACACAGTACATATAGCAATTAATTGAAAATTATCTAAATGAGAAATAAATTCATGAATAGAAGAAAAAATAACTACAAATGTTGTGATGTTGAATATGCCACATTTTGACCATATGATTATGATACATATGGCACAGCAGTTAAGATAAAATGAAGTGGACTTATCAAAATGAAAACAAAATCTTCAAAAGACACTATCAAGACAGTGAAAAGATGACTCACAGAATGCATGAAAATATTAGCCCTCCCATTCTGCCAGAATCTACAAAGAACTCAAACAAATATACAAGAAAAAAACAAACAACCCCATCAAAAAGTGGGCAAAGGATATGAACAGACATTTCTCAAAAGAAGACATTCATACAGCCAACAGACACATGAAAAAATGCTCATCATCACTCGCCATCAGAGAAATGCAAATCAAAACCACAATGAGATACCATCTCACACCAGTTAGAATGGCCATCATTAAAAAATCAGGAAACAACAAGTGTTGGAGAGGATGTGGAGAAATAGGAACACTTTTACACTGTTGGTGGGATTGTAAACTAGTTCAACCATTATGGAAAACAGTATGGCGATTCCTCAAGGATCTAGAACTAGATGTACCATATGACCCAGCCATCCCACTACTGGGTATATACCCAAAGGATTATAAATTATTCTACTACAAAGACACATGCACACGTATGTTTATTGCGGCACTATTCACAATAGCAAAGACTTGGAATCAACCCAAATGTCCATCTGTGACAGACTGGATTAAGAAAATGTGGCACATATACACCATGGAATACTATGCAGCCATAAAAAAGGATGAGTTTGCGTCCTTTGTAGGGACATGGATGCAGCTGGAAACCATCATTCTTAGCAAACTATCACAAGAAGAGAAAACCAAACACCGCATGTTCTCACTCATAGGTGGGAACTGAACAATGAGATCACTTGGACTCGGGAAGGGGAACATCACACACTGGGCTTATCATGGGGAGGGGGGAGGGGGGAGGGATTGCACTGGGGAGTTATACCTGATATAAATGATGAATTGATGGGTGCTGACGAGTTGATGGGTGCAGCACACCAACACTGCACAAGTATACATATGTAACAAACCTGCACGTTATGCACATGTACCCTAGAACTTAAAGTATAATAATAAAAAAAAAAAAGAATGCATGAAAATATTTGAAAATGATAAATCTGGTAAAGGTAAAGCTCTATCATACAGAATAGTTTAAAATTTTTAAATCTCAATAAGGACTAGACAAGCCACTGGACTGAAAGGCAGACATAAGAATTGAATAGACGTTTTTTCCAAGGAAGATTTACAAATTACCAATAAGCACATGAAAAGATGCTCAGCATCTTCAGTCATTCAGGAAAGATCATTTAAAATCACAGCAAAATACCACATAACATCTACTAGAATAAATAAAATTAGAAAATACAGTCAATTACAAAGTATTAGCAAGAATATGGAAAAAATGGAACACTCATATACTGCTGGTGGGAATATGCAATGGTATAATTGCTTTGGAAAAGAGTTCCTCAAAAGTCAAACATACGAGTTGCTTAAAGACCCAGAAATTTGGCAAAGTAATTGAAAACATGTTTCCACAAATAATCATTTGCATAAATGTTCATGGAAGCATTATTTATATTAGCTATACAGTGGGAAAAAAACAAAATTATTTATCAGTAGATTCATAGATAAGAAAAATGTGGTCTATCTACACAATTAAATATTTATCTCTAAACAGGAATAAAGTATTCATTGGTGCTTCAACAAGGATGATACTTGAAAACATATGATGAGTGAAAGAAGTCAGACACAAAAGGACACATCTTATATGAATCCAGTTATATGGAATGTCCAGAAGAGGCAAATCAATAGGATAAAAGTAGAATAGTAATTTTCAGGAGTAGGGGAAAAGAGCAAATGGGAAGTGACTGCTAAAGAATATGATATTTATTATGGGATGATAAAAATATTTTGAAATTAGAGTATTTTTATTGAAATAACAATAAATAGCATGTTTAAAGCTCTCACGGAACAGGTAGATTACAAGCATGATTAGGAGACAAATATGTAAATTATAAGAGCGAATTGAATGCTCATTTTACAAATAACGCCACCACAAACAGCAAAACAATAACAGATAAAGGATGTCTTTATGGACCGGTCTGTAACATGGCATGGCTGAGAAAGAAATCAGTGACCTTCAGGATAAGTCAGTAAAAATACACGGACTGAAATGCAAATAGAACAAAATAGAAAAGAAGTAGGAGAAGGACTAGAAGAGGTGGGAAGGGGAGCAGAGATTCAGGAGGAGGAGGGAGGAGGAGGAGGAGGAGAAAGAAGAAAGAAGAAAAGAAAAAGAGGAAGACGGCCGGGCGCGCGGTGGCTCAGGCCTGTAATCCTAGCACTTTGGGGAGCCGAGGCGGGTGGATCACGAGGTGAGGAGATCAAGACCATCCTGGTTAACATGGTGAAACCCTGTCTCTACTAAAAATACAAAAAATTAGCCGGGTGCGGTGGCGGGCACCTGTAGTCCCAGCTACTGGGGAGGCTGAGGCAGGAGAATGCGTGAATCTGGGAGGCGGAGCTTGCAGTGAGCCGAGATTGCGCCACTGCACTCCAGCCCAAGGACAGAGTGAGACTCCGTTTCAAAAAAAAGAAGCAAAGAAAGGGAGAAGAAAATGAGGAAGATAAGGAGGAAGAGAAAGAGAATAAGAAAAGGAGGAGAAAAAATTGAACACTTAACAGTTCTGAGACAATATCCAAAGTTCTAACATGAACATTTTTACAATTGCCTTGTATTTTGCCAAAATCACTATGTAGTAAATGGGCTAGCTGTATTTCATTCAAGCTTTCAAACTTCAAACTCAAATTTTATACAATCAAGTTTCAAACTCAAATTGTTTACAAGGTAGTATATTGTATTCCAGAGAAACATACATACACTGTAGTAGATTGGGTAAATGAGTAAAAGCTGTTTCAAGGAAATCCCAAATATTAGTCTTTAACATGACTAAAGTCTATACCTTGCCTTAAAACCCAGTCCTTTAAAGCACAGAATGTATTGCTAAGAGTTCTCTGACAAGTGGTAACTCAGAGACCTGTGTCCTTCCAATTTGCTATTTTTGCATGGCAAGCGAGAGCTTGGTGTACACAAAAGAAATTTTGTATCCAGAGCTAGATATTGCATATATGACTTCTGCTCAGATTATATTGAAGAGAACCCCATCATACAGCCCCAGAATAAAGGCAAGAAACTGGGGAATGAAAATTTCTTGTTTGGTCAGGAGAAAATGTGAATAATGCATATTTAGTATTTGCTACTATACACATATTATATACATACATATTATGTGGTATATTGATTTTACTGTATGATTGCCTTAATAATGTATATAATACTGGATTAATAAAACCTAGATATCATCTTTTTGCTGGGCATGGTGGCGCATGCCTGTAATCACAGCACTTTGGGAGACCGAGGTAGGTGGATTACCTGAGGTCAGGAGTTTGAGACCAGCCTGGCCAACATGGTGAAACTCCATTTCTACTAAAAATAGAAAAATTAGCCAGGTGTGGTGATGGGCGTCTGTAATCCCAGCTACTTGGGGGCTGAAGCAGGAGAATCCCTTCAACACGGGAGGCAGAGGTTGCAGTGAGCTGAGATTGCGGCATTGCACCCCAGCCTAAGTGACAAGAGGGAAACTCGGTCTCAAAAACAAACAAACAAAAAACCCTATGTATCATCTTTTGTATTAGTTTTCTATTGTTTCATAACAATTAACACAAACTTAGAAATTCAAAACAAAAGCAATGCAGATGTATCATTTCACATTTTATTTGAGTCAAGAGTAGAAGCGTAAGCTATGTGGGTCTTTTGCTCTAAATCTTACCAGGATGAAATCAAGGTTTTGGAAAGAATTGCAGTCTTATCTGGGGTTGGAGTTCTCTTCTAAACTTGAAGATTTCTGGCAGGATTTCCTGTTTTTGTGGTTGGAGGACTGAGGACTTCAAATCTAAGAGGCTGCCCATGCCATGTGATCATCTACAGATACAGACTCTTTTTTTTTCCCCCCAAATCCAACAGAAGTGTAACTAAACTGCTTCAAATTTGCTTGACTTCTTTCACCTTGGAGTTCTAGGCCCATTTAAAACTTTGCAGAACCGATGATGTTTTTACCACTGGAAACATTCTTTAGTGCCATTAAATCTAATCAGATTAGAAAAACACTTTCAGAACACCCAGAAAATTTAAAATAATACATCCTGAAAAATCTGTTGCTCTGTAATCACTTTTTGTATCAAAATCTTTATCCACTAGGATTCTATAACAGAAAGAGTGGAGACTACTGTTATAAACAAATATAAACAAATTTGCTGCTAAAGCAACTGTGGATGTTTACTCAGTAATTCTAAATGTGAACTTGCTATTTAGCAAGTCTAAAGTCTGAAAGATCATGGCCAGGTTGGAATTACATCGGCATGGACCAAACTCACTACAAAAAGTGGAAATCAATCTCTTCCTCATGAAAAAAAGTCCAAACTCACTTTTAAGAATTTTCCGCTGATTAAATCAAGTATACCCAGGGTGAGTGTCTCTAATTTAAAGATAACTGATTGGGAACTTTAATTTCACCTCCACCACCACCACCACCAAAAAAAATAAATTAATTAATTAAAAAAAATACCCTTTATAGAACACATACACTACTGTGAGTAACTGGAAGAAGTTAGGTAACAAATGGCTGTTGAATCTCCTTTGTCCACCAACGATTAGAAGAAAAGATCTTTTGGAGCCCATCCTACCTAGACACATTAGAAAAGGAATTCTGAAGAACACAGTTTAGCTTAGTCAATTTGACAAAGTCATTATAGTTCATCACTTGTCAATTTGGCACCCATACATATCTCCTTAAATACACATCTGCTAAAATAGTACTTAATGTCCAAGTATAAGTAATAATTATGTCATATCTACATAAGACACACCTATCTAGCATACAGTAAAAAAGCCTTTTTTTTTTTTTTTAAAGAAGATAATACAGAGTGTCCGAGGGATATTTACTCTTCCCCATTGATATCCACATCCCTGATCATCCAGCCAAGCCATTTGCCATTAGGTCATCTCTCATTTCAGGTAAAAGATGTTAAAAAATTAAAAATAAACAAAGTGCACAGATCAAGGTTATACATTGGTAGGATTTCCCTTCACCACTCTATATAGAACCATATATGATTTAAGTTTTCTAGGGAATGTGTTGTATTTCTTGAATTACAACATTAGATATTGACTCTTTATAAATAGCCAAGCTTCTCTCTCCTTGCTAGTGTTTCAGATTTCATCTACATACAAAATATATGGTTTTGAAAGTGTTTAGCAGATTGTAACTACAGGCAATGTTCAGGCTGAGCAGGTTTCAACTTTGGCAATTGCCATGTGAATTAATCTTAAAGAAAAAAAGTATTCAGGAGATAAAACAGCTTATTTCTTGATTTCCATTTGTAAGGAGTTATCTTTAACCACTATTATTATCTTTTCTTTTTAATATTATAGTGAGGAATCAAGATTGTCAAGAAAATTGATTTTGTCCCCAAAGAAAAATAGAGCATTCCAAGAATAGTTTTTCACAGTCATGGTTTGATTTCTTGAGAAAAAAACAAAACCATAGACTTTTATGCTCAGAGTTTCAACGGCTTGTTGTATTACCTTAAATAAGTAAATAAATACGTATGTATATGCACTTGTGTGTGTATACATATGTGTTTACAAAATGTCACAATAAAGCAACAGCAATAAATTGTTTATATTCATCCTGTAGGACCAGAGAAGAGTTAGTGTGGTTAACCTCAGATGAGTGTGATCATACAAGCTCTAGAAAACTACAGTAACTCTTATGAAACTACCCTTGTACATAGAAAAATGTTACTTACCTCTAAAATATTTATTTCTTTAGGTAGATATGGTTGAGTCAATAATACCACCTGTATTTAACGAGATATAAACACATTTTTACCAAGAGCATCTGTCATTTGTATTTTCTTTCAAATTCTGTATTATGATTTACATTGTATTCAGAAAATAAAATCAAATTCTAGATGAACAATAACCTAAATGACTATGAATATAAGTGTAAATTTCCCAGAATAGATTTTGGTTTGCTGTAATATGTCTTTGTATTATAGGTGGAAGTATCAGTATTAACTGGAGCATAGCCTCGGTAATGAATATTATTAGCAGTTACTTAGTGAAAATTTCACAAAAGACAGTAAACAAATTATAGTAGAGTGAAAATAAATCAGTAGTCTTTACATAGTATAATTTTTCCTTCCTATAGAGTAAAATAATAAACTTTAAATTATGAGTTATTTTAATTTTCTAGCCCTCTCTTTATATTTTATGTATATATCTCATTTTCATGTTAATGAAAGCTATTTCCAATTTTTTAAGATGAAATTTGGAAAAAATGAGTATTTGGATGATCACTTAAAGAAATTTAAATATGTTGACATCACTGTTGTTTTCATGAAAAATAAAAGGAGATTATATAAGTATCACACATGTATATGCACTATTATAAGATGATATTTTCTGTGTAGAATTGAAGGTATTTTGGGGCAGATCACGAGGTCAAGAGATTGAGACCATCCTGACCAACATGGTGAAACCCTGTCTCTACTAAAAATACAAAAATTAGCTGGGCATGGTGGCAGATGCCTGTAGTCCCAACTACTTGGGAGGCTGAGGCAGGAGAAGCGCTTGAACTCGGGAGGTGGAGGTTGCAGCGAGCCGAGATGGTGCCACTGCACTCCAGCCTGGGGATAGTGAGACTTCATCTAAAGCAGAAAAAAAAAAAGCAACAGTCTAAAATTTGAAAAGAGCATAATTTACTTCATTAGTATGAAGAATGATTTGTTAACTCATTATAAAGCATTAAGTAATTAATATATTGTAATCAGTCAATCCAATAAGTATCTATTCACTATTAGGAGTAAAGTAATAAACAAAATACCTAAATTAGATTCAAGAAACAGTTCAAATACTTATTACAGAATAAAAAGATTTTCTCTTTCTGATTTAAATGACCTATATAATAATGGCTTATAAAATGAGCAATTTTCTTTCATAAAGTTGAATATATTAAAAAGTTAAATGTAAATGTCATATATTTAAGTAAAATTATTATAAATGTAAGTACTTTTCTGTTTTACATTCCTTGATATTTTATCTCATTTTTAAAATTTTATATTGAGCAATATTCCAAAGACTATCATTCCACTTCTTTCAAAAATTGATATTGCAGCTTATTTGATGTTTGTTATTTGTGACTATCCAAAGTATAAATAGATCTATGTTTCTTAGGGGTGCAATTGTGTAGGTGAGGTATGAGTTTGATGTGTGCTATATGTTGCTGTCATTGCATATTTCTAATCAAAAATAAAAAATAATGCCATACCATGTCATTTGATCTGCAAGCCTATATTTGGAGATGAGATGATAAATTAGGTCTTCTTTATTCATAATTTATATTGGGAAGTTGCAATGTAATCTTTCATTTTAACCTAAATTTATTTATGGAACATAACCCTGTATTAAATTACTAGTTATTTGACAAATTAAAACATGACTTCTTCTTTGTTTGTTTTAATCATTTCCTTACTTCTATGTCTTTTATCTTGCACTTGATTTCTATAGCTTCCTTTTTTACTTTTTACTTTATAATAAGGTAACTATTAACAGTAAATATTTATGCTATATAAAGTTTAATTTAACATAAAATAATTACCTTTTTGTGCAAGTGACTTTTAAGTTTAGAAATCACTAGAATTTACAAAATAAAAAGTATATCACATGTTTTATATTTAACATTATTTTTCAAATAATTATTTGGTGGATGAGAATCATGATAGTTGTTTTTTGTTCTGATTATTAACAATTTGCTAATCTGATTAACAATTATTAACAATTAATCTGTCTATACCATTATTTTACATACATCGAAAACAGTCTTCAACTCTTCTACTCGCAATAATAAATATATATCTTCTAAAAAAGAAATAAGAATATTTTGCTATTAACTTACAAAAGATGACAGTAATAATTTCTTAACAAATTTTAGGGATTTTTTTAAATAAAAAAATATGAAAAGCTATTTATTTCTGTAAGCCTGAAGTCATCTATGCTTTAGAATTTCTGGTTTATGTAATTTTATTATAAAAGGTATAAGAATTTTACATAAAAGATAATAGTATAATCCTGTAAAATAATTTTTAAATGCTGAAACATATTTGATTATTAAAGAAGATACAGTGACACTTAGAGAAAAAAGGTTGTATACCAAAAATATGAATATGTCCTTTCATCATTAATATTTTAAGTCAGAAGTTTATCTGTCAAGTGACTTATACCCGTTTCATAACAAACATTATTTTAAAGAGCATATAATTATTTTCTGTAATTAATGTTCAAATGAAGCAAAAATAAATGGTAATTTCAATTTTTATAAAAGAATAGCTTAATTGTGAACTCTGTGACTTTACCCAATGAAGTAATATGTTAAAGAGAAAAGCCCAAATTAAATTCCAGAAACATTTATTGAAAACTTACTAGGCTCTGGCCTCAGGTGATGCTTAAACGAAAAATAGAGAGTCTCTTTCTTCAAGTTAGTTAAAAATGTAATGGAGAGAAGAACATGTAAAAACAAGTGATTATTAAAAAGTATATTAAGCATTAAGCTAAATTATAACCGTCATTCTTTAGGGACCCAGGGAATAATTTCTTGTATCAAAATAATAAGACTTTTCAAAAAACAACTGACATTTTTCTGGATATTAAAAAAGACGAAAAAAATTGTAAGTCTTTCAAGTAAGTTCATAATAACAGGGATATAATGTAGATTAGCATTGAGTGCAAAAAGAAGGCCTAGAATTCAGGAAGGCCTGAAAGAAAAATTTCCAAAGGACCCATGTCATAATAAGACTTTTGAAATATAGGACATGATTTTTTAAGTCTTCGAAAGTTGTATGCTTGACACAATATAGAAATCATGGTTCACATTTGGGATGCTAACCAGAGCAAACTGTGCCTAAGATTACTGTGGTGACAACAAAGTCATTTTTCTGAAAAATATAGAGCAAGATGATTAAGAAATATTGTAGTATTAATGAAAGACAGTTTAATTAGCTGCGAACATATGAGAGAAGAGCACACAGTTGTGTTTTATTAGTCACAAGTAAAGAATCCTTTCACAAAATTTTTTGTAAGGCCCTTGGAAACAGGTAAAACTACATGACACATGAATATTTTAATGATATTAAAAGACCAAGTGATGAAGGCACCAATAGACAAAGTGGATTAAAACAAAAGCTGTTTTAAATCTTTGATAGGGTGTGTCAGAAGATTTTGCCAATTTGACAAAATGGAGGCTGCAATCTAAATAAGGAAAACGTATTGTAGTTTGAATCCATTCATGAAAATTTGACACAAATTGATGAATAAACCAGTCACACAGGGTTAAGTATAGGATAGTAGGAGGTTTTGTTGTCACAGAGACTCAAAAATATTGTTCATTTAATTTACTAGACTTGGGATAATTGAAAAATCATTACAACTCTTTAACCCTCAAGGCAACTCCTTCTCCTCTTCTTCTGGCAACCATTAGCATATGTAAGTACAGATAAATCAAATTATAAAATGAAAATCAAGAGAATGTATGAGGACTCAATAACACAGTCTAAATATCAGTAAATAACTTAGTACATGTTTTTCTTCTCTCTCTCTCTCTATATATATAATTTATATATATATTCGTGAGTATAGCAAATGCTTATTTATGTAATTGTAGTAGCTTTGCAGTTGTAATAATTTTATAGTTGCAATATTATTAGTGGTTGTTGTAAAAATATTGTAATAGTTTTGTAATGTGATTAGTTGAGATAATGATATTAATCATTAATGATATATTTATTGAAGTGCTTTCTAGGAAAGATCACTGGAACAGAGGTAATTGGCATACCTTGTCCAATTCACCTTTAAACAAATGAATGTACATGGCCAAAAAAATTTTGTCTAAAACCAAGTATTTCAATGGGAAAATATAGGCTATGAAATCAGAACAGCTGATTTTATTAAGTCCTGACTCTACTAGTTTACATGTTTTGTGATCTTAGACAATAAACCTAGTGTCTCACAGCCTTTGTTTCACCTCAAAACATGGATATGGTGGTGGGGGAAGGGATATGGAATGGAATAACCAGGAAAATATTTTACAGTGAAGATTTTTTATAAAAGATAATATATATTACCATGCTTTTCAACACTAAAATAGGTCATAAATTTGTTGTAAACAGGCAATAGCATCCCGTCACTCATTTCTGTGATTGGTAGGCTGTTGGCAAGTATCATGTTCAGTGATTAAGAAACAGTTGCCAGTGTTAAATTTCACATATTTCTCATTAGAATCCAGATTTTCAGCTTCTCTTGAAAAACTGAAATATCTGATAGCACTGATCTAAAACTCTTTGAAGGTAAAAATTGGTAGAAAGTGAGTAACTGTTGCCTTTTAAGGAAGGCATGCTTCCTCTAGTCTTAACTTTGTACATCTCTTTGTGGTCTCCCTGACATGAGGATAATCTCAGTTGTCAGTGTTGTGCTTGGTAAATTTTGTCCTAATAGAGTTTAGAGAAATGTAAAATATTTTTATGCCTAATCACTACTAAAAGTTTGAAGTCAACGTATAGACTAAAGGGCTTTAGTGTTTTATATTTCCTTGGAGAAAGTAGAATATTCATGCATGTTTAGTTTGTGAAAATGAAGTTTATGTTAAGATAAAAGCTAGACAAAATTAACAAATTTTCATATCTCCATCTATTACCTTATTTGCATTGCTTCTCTCATGATTTCAGTCACAAATTCTGTTTCAGAAAATACAAATATTAGCTGAAGGTTCACTGATGTAGGGATAAAATTATAGAACAGTAAGTTTAGTTGGTATGTCAAGAGATGGTAGGGAAAAAAATGTTGATGCATTCAGTTATCATGATTAATTTTCAGTGACATAACCACAATAGTTCCTTCTACTTCAGCATCTCCAAATATTATTAAATTTCCTTTAATTTATACTTTAACGCCAACATGCCAACATACCTTTTAGATCCTATGAAATAAAAATTCTACATTAGTATTTTTTTTGTTATTATCCTTGACCAGTCAGACATATTTTATGTAAGTAAACTTCCACCTCAAAATTACCTAGTTTGGATCAAAACAATTATAAAAAGTTAATGCTGTAATTCTTATCAACTAAACTTTGAAAGAAAATCTCCATGCATTTTCTATATTGTGATTTTTTTCTGGATATCTAAAGTTGAATTTACTTTTATGCATATCTTATACTATTCTTTTATTTCCAATTTCTATCTTTCTCACCACTGTGTGATTCATAAAACTAAAAAATATTTCTTTATTTGTCTATATATTTTAGAAAATAAATATATACGACTTTAGCAACCATATGATATGAAATGATCATATTGTAATAGTTAATGACTTATGCTCTACACATCTAAAAGAACAAGTCTATTATTCAAAAGACAAGCAAACGATGAAGTACAATATAGTGTTTTGACATGCAGAATGTAAGAACTATAGCAACAGTAAACATAATACTCAGCATTCCTTAAAATTGTATATGTTACATCATCATGACAATAAAATAAATTGACATCATTATTTAAAACAAGTAACGCATTCTTAAGCATTTATTAAAAATAATTTGTTATACTGATGTTCAGAAGCTGTAATTCACATAAAGCAAAACATAGCTCTTAAATAAATTTACTTATTGGTGCTTATAATGATGTAGTCTAGACATAGCTAAAATGTTTAATTAAAATGTTTTAAGAGTATGATTATAATAAAATAATGCTTACTAAATCATAGTTTATTTTTTTGAAAAAATATTTTTAATCATTGTTAGAATTGGGACATCTGCATAAACTACTTTGTAAAATCATCTTTTTTAGGATTACAACTATTTAGATTTCCAATATAAGAAAAAATAGCTACTGCAATAGAACCACAGAAAAGTCAATTGATAAAACCTTTTACATAATAAACACTGCTAGTTTTCACCAATAAATGATATTCTTTTCTTAAGCATTTATATTAGGTATAAGTTTTGTATTTGTTCTTTCTGGCTTATGGAATACATAAGAGTTTGGCTGGAAAATTATATGGGATTAGGCAAAGTATTACTTCAGCTTCCCGTAAATAGGGGAGGTCTAGGAGGAGAAGGGGGAGGTAGAGATTGGATTATTTTAAGTGCTTTTCAAAAATTTGTGTAAATCTATGAGGTATATATGCAATTTTATTACATGTGTAGGTTGCGCAGTGCTCAAATCAGAGCTTCCATCATCTAAATAATGTATGTTGTACCCACTAATTTCACATCCTTCTCGCCAGTTCTAGCCATTCACCTTTCCAAGTCTTTGTTATCTATTATCCCACGCTCTACGTCCATGTGAACAGATTTTTAGCACCCATTAATGAATGAGAATATGTTACATTAGTCTTTCTGTTCCTGACTTGTTTCACTTAGGATGATGATCTTCAGGTCCACCCACGTTGCTTTAAAGAACATGATTTTATTCTTTTTTACAGCAGAATAGTCTTACATTGCATATATAAAGCACACTTTCTTTATCCATTCACCTGTTGATGGACACTTAGGTAGATTCATTATGAATATTGTTGCAATAAACATATGAGTGCAGGTGTATTTCTAATACAATAATTTCATTTCCTTTGAATAAGTACTCAGTAGTGGGATTGCTGGATTGTAGTTCTGTTTCTAGTCTTTGAGAAACCTCCATATTGTTTTACATAGAGACTATACTAATTTATATTCCCACCAACGGTGTATAAGAGTTCGCTTTTCTCCACATTCTCACCAACATCTGTTTTTTTTTTTTTTTTTTTTTTTTTTTTTTCCGACTGGGGTAAGTTAATATTTCATTGTGGTTTTGATTTGCCTTTCTCTGATGATTAGTGATGTTATGCATTTTTTCATATACCTGTTGGCCATTTTC
>NW_012115833.1:1686011-1732625 GCF_000951035.1 Colobus angolensis palliatus | reverse complement strand
ATTTCCTTTGAATAAGTACTCAGTAGTGGGATTGCTGGATTGTAGTTCTGTTTCTAGTCTTTGAGAAACCTCCATATTGTTTTACATAGAGACTACTGAAGTAATTTTACATTCCCACCAACAATGTTAGTTACATTTTCTCCACAACCTCACCAGCATCTGTTTTTTTTTGACTTTTTAGTAATAGCCATTCCGACTGGGGTAAGTTAATATTTCATTGTGGTTTTGATTTGCCTTTCTCTGATGATTAGTGATGTTATGCATTTTTTCATATACCTGTTGGCCATTTTCATGTCTTCTTTAGAAAAATGTCTATTCATATCCTGTGTCCAATTTAATGGAATTATTTATGCTTTTGTTGTTGTTTAGCTGTTTTGAGTTCCTTGTATGTTCTGGATATTAGTCTCCTGTCAGATGAATAGTATGCAAATATTTTCTCCCATTCAACAGGTTGTCTCTTCACTCTGTTGATTATTTCTCTAGCTATGAAGAAGTTGTTTAGTTTAGCTAAGTCCCGTTTGTCTATATTTGTTATTGTTGACTGTGCTTTTGAGGTCTTAGTCATAAATTCTTTGCCTAGACCTGTGTCAAGAAGAGTTTTCCCTATGTTTTTCTGTAGCATTTTTACAGTTCACGTTTTACATTTAACTCTTTAATCCATCTTGAGTTAATTCTTGTTTACGATATAGGGATCCTATTTCATTCTTCTGCCTACAGCAGTCCGATTTTCCAAAAACCATTTATTGAAGAGAGTGTCCTTTTCCCAGTGTATGTATTGTTTGCTTTGTTGAAAATTAGATGGCTAAAACTACGTAGCTTTATTTCTGGCTTATTTATTCTGTTCATTGATCTTTGTGTGTATTTTTATATCCATACCATGATATTTTGGTTATTATAGGCCTGTAATGTAAGTTGTATTCAGGTAATGTGATACCTCCAGCTTTATTCTTTTTTTGTTCAGGACTGCTTTGGCTATTCAGGCTCATTTTGGCTTCATATGAATTTTAGGATTGTTTTCTGATTCTGTGAAAAATAAGTATAGTATTTTGATAGGGATTGCACTGAATTTGTAGGTTGCTTTGGACTGTATGGTCATTTTAATGATATTAACTTTTCCTTTCTATAAGCATGGGATGTTTTTCCATTTGTTTATGTCATCTACATTTCTGTCATCAGTGTTTTGTAAATTTCCTCATAGATACAGTTCACCTCCTTGGTTAAATTTCCTAAGTATTTTGCTTTTTGGTAGTTGTTGTAAATTAGATTACATTTTTTATTCATTTCTGAGCTATATCATTGTTGGTATATGGAAACACTACTAGTTTTGTACATCAATTTTGTATCCCGAAATGTTACTAAATTTATTTATCAAATCTAGAAGATATTGGCAGTTTCTCTAGACTTTTCTAGATATAAGATTATATAATCATCAAACAGTGATAATTAAACTTCCTCTTTTCCAAGTTGAATACCTTTTATTTCTTTCTCTTGCTTGACTACTCTGGCTAGGACTTCCAGTTCTATGTTATTATAGGAATGGTGAGAGGGGACATTCTTATCTTGTTCCAGGTCTTAGAGAAAATGTTTTCAACATTTTCCCATTCAGTATGATATAGCTGTGTGTTTGTCATAATGGCCTTTATTGTTTTGAAGTTTCTTAATACCAAGTTTGTTAAGGGTTTTTATCATGAACGGATGATGAATTTTGCCAAATGCTTTTGATGCAGCCATTAAAATGATTATGTGTTCCTTTCCTTATTTCTGTTTATGGGATGTATCATATTTATTGATTTGCATATGTTGAACAATCCCTGCATCCCTGGTATAAAACCCAATGGACCATGGTGTATAATATTTTTGACATAGTAATGGATTCAGTTGGTTACTATTTTGTTGAGGATTTTTGTATCTGTGTTCATCAAATATATTGATCTGTAGTTTTTCTGTTTATGTTGTGTTTTTGTCTGGTTTTGGTATAAGGGTAATACTGGCCTTGTGGAATGAGTTAAGAAGAATTTTTTCCTCTTTGGTTTTTTGAAACAGTTTCAGGATTGGTATTCTTTCTTCCTTGCATGTTTGGTAGAATCTGGGTGTGAATCCATCTGGTCCTAGGGTTTTCTTTGTTGGGATACTGGTTCACTCTTGGGAAGTTATATTTTTACAAGAATCTATCAATTTTCCCTAGGTTTTTTATATTTATGAATGTATAGTTCTTCACAACACTCTCTGATGATCTTGTGCATTTTTGTGTTATCACTTGTAATGTTTCCATTTTCATTTCTGCTTTTGTTTATTGAATCTTCCTTTCTTGGTTAGTCTAGCTGGGAGTTATCAAGAACTGTTTATCTTTCTGAAGAACCAACTTTTCTTTTATTTGATCCATTGTACATTTTTTAGTCTCCATTTCATTTAGTTATGCTCTAATCTTTGTTATTTCTTTTTTTTTGCCATTTTTATATTTAGTTTGTTATTGCATTTCTAGTCCCTTTAGGTGTGTTGTGAAATTAATTGTAATTTTTATACATTTCTAATTTTTATTTTATTTTTCGTTTGAGACACTGTCTCACTCTGTTGCCCAGGCTGGATTCTACCTTCTGGGCTCAAGCAAGCCTCCCATCTTAGCCTCCCGAGTAGCTGTGACTACAGGTATGCACCACTAAACACAATTATTTTTTATATTTTTGTGGAGACAGCATCTCACTATGTTGCCCAGGCTAGTTCCAAACTCCTGAGCTCAAACAATTCAACCCCCTTGCACCTGCAAAGTGCTGGGATTTCAGGAATGAGCCAACTGTGTCTGGCCTGCTTTTCTAAATGTAGGCACTTTAGCACTGCTTTTGCTGTATTTCACAGATTTTTATATACTGTGTTTTAATTTTCATTTAATTCAATTATTTTGTCTTGATTTACCCAACAGTCATTCCAGACTATGTTGTTTTATGTATTAGTCTGTTTTCATGCTGCTGATAAAGACATACCTGAGGCTTAGCAATTTACAAAAGAAAGAGATTTAATGGACTTACAGTTCAGTGGCTGGGGGAGTCTCACAATCATGGCAGAACACAAGGAGTAGTGAGTCACATCTTACATGGATGGAAGCAGGCAAAATGAAAGCTTGTACAGAGAAACTCCCCCTTATAAAACCATCAGATTTCATAAGACTTATTCGCTATTATGAGAACAGCATGGGAAAGACCTGCCCCATGATTCAATTACCTCCTACCAGGCCCCTTTCACAACACGTGGGAATTCAAGATGAGATTTGGGCGGGGACATAGCCAAACCACATCATTTTATTTCCACATATTTGTATAGTTTCCAAAATTCCTCTTGGTATTGATTTCTAGTTTCATTTATTCCACTTTATTCTGAAACATTACTTGATTTAATTTAAATTTTTAGTAAGATATTTAAATTTTTCTAGTGGCCAAACATTCTTGGAAAATGTTCCATGTGCTAATGAAAAGAATATATATTCTGCAGTTGTTAGGTAAGATGTTCTGTAACTGGCTATTAGGTACATTTGGTCTATACTCCAGATTAAGTCTAACGTTTCTCTGTTAATTTTTGTCTTGATCTGTCTAGTATTGGGAGTGTGGTGTGGAAGTTCCCCACTATTATTGTATTGTTGTTTCTCTCTCTCCAGGTCTAGAAATATTTGTTTTATGGATTTAGGTGCTCCAATGTTGAGTGCATATATATTTAGAATTATTATAGACTCCTTCTGAATTGATTTATTTACCATTACATAATTATCTTATTTGTTATATTTTTACTCTTTATTACTTAAAGTATCTTTTATCTAAGTATAGCCATCCCCATTTACTTTTGTTTCAATTTGTGTGAAGTATCTTTTTCCACCCTTTTACTCTCAGCATACGTATCCTTATGAGTAAGTTTGTTGTAAGAAGCATAGAGTAAGATCATGTTTGTTTGATTTTTATCCATCCAGCCAATCTATATCTTTTAAGTGGAATATTTAATTTACTTACATTAAGGGTTATTATTAATATGTGAGGTTTTCTTTCTGTTATATTGTCCATTGTTTTCTAGTTAGGTTTTAAAAAATATATATTTGTTTCTTTCTCTCTTACTGTTTATTATTGCAGTTTGGTTAAATTTCACAGTAGTGTCATTTGATTTCTTTCTCTTCCTGTTTCATGTGATTGTTTTAACAATGAGTTCAAGGTTTCATGCATTTTCATAATGGTAAATGTTATCTTTTCACTTCTAAATTTAGAACTTCCTTGAGTATTTCTTGTAGGGTTGACCTGGTTGTGATGAATTCCTAAGCATTTGCTTCTCTAAAAAAATTTTATTTCTCCTTTATTTTTTTTTTTTTTTTGAGATGTAGTCTCATCCTGTTGCCCAGGCTGCAGTGCAGTGGTGCGATCTCAGCTCACTGCAAGCTCTGCCTCCCAGCTTCATGCCATTCTCCTGCCTCAGCCTCTGGAGTAACTGGTACTATGGGCGCCTGCCACCACGCCCAGCTATTGTTTTGTATTTTCAGTAGAGATGGGTTTTCACCTTGTTAGCCAGGATGGCCTTGATCTCCTGACTTCATGATCCATCCGCTTCGGCCTCCCAAAGTGCTGGGATTACAGGGGTGAGCCACTGCGCCTGCCCCTGAATATACAATTCTTGGCTGGTAGTTATTATTTTTCCTCTCTAGAATATTGAATATAGTATGTCTTTCTCTTCTGTTCTGTAAAGTTTTGGTTGAGAAGTCTGCTGTTAGGCTGATGAGGTTTCCTTTATAGGAAGTTACATATTTTTTCTTCTTGATTTTAGAAGTTGCTCTTTCACTTTGACTTTAGACAGTCTGATTATAATGTGTTATGGCAAATTCCTTTTTGCTTTGTATTTTCCTAGAAATTGCTGAGCCTCCTGTATCTGGATGTCTAAATCTGTTGCTAGACCTGGGAAAGTTTTCTCTATTGTTTTGTTAAATAGCTATTATAAACCCATCTCTCCTCACCCTCATGAGTTTGGCTAAATCTTAAATTCAGTCACTCTATATTGCCCCCAGTGTCTCAAAAGCTTTGTTCATTCTTTTTTATTCTGTTGTCTTTATTTTTATCTTACTGAATTGTTTCAAAAGAGTTGTTTTCAAGTTATAAAATGGTTTTCTTCTTCTTGGTATAACCTATTGTTGAAGCTTGTAAATATATTTTGTAATTCCTTCAATGAATTATTTCGTTTACAAATTTCTGTATGTTGTTTGTTAGTTTGTTTGTTTTTGAATATCTATCTCCTTGATCAATGTTCTCATTCATATCCTGAATTGACTTTCTGAGTTCTTTGTGTTAGCTTTCCGATTTCTCTTGCATCCCATTGAGCTTTGTATTAGACTGTTCTTGCATTGCTATAAAGATATACGTGGTACTGGGTAATGTATAGAGAAAAGTGGTTTAATTGACTCACAGTTCTGCAGGATTTACAGAAAGCATGGTGCTAACATCTTCTTAGCTTCTAGGGATCCCTTAGGAAGCTTATAATCATGACATAAGGCAAAGAGGAAGTAGGCACATCACATGGTGAAAGTAGAAGCAATAGTTAGAGAGGGAGTGGCCAGGGGTGGGGGCAGAAAGATGCTACACATGTTTAACCAGATCTTGTGATATCTCACTATCACAGAGACAGCACCAAACCAGGAGGGATCTGCCCCCATGATCCAAACGCCTCCCACCAGGCCCCACCCCCAGCAGTGAGGATTATAATTCAACATGTGATTTGGGTGGGGATGAATATCCAAATTACATAAAGATTATTTAAAGTCAATATTCAAACTCTTTATCTGTGTCTTGAGAATTTTTTTGTTAAATCTATTGCTAGAGAATTATTGTGTTCTGTTGGGGGTATTTTATTTCCTTGCTTTTTAATTTTTCCTGTGTCTTTACATTAACTTCTGTGCATCTAGTGTAACGGTTCCTTTTATTTTTGAATTTATTTTCGTTGGGGGTGTTTTTTCCTTAAGATGTGTCAAATGTTCTTTGGGTATGAACCTCTGGTGTTGCTTCTAGATGTATGCAACAATGAAGTTTCCATATGATTTCTTTTGGCTAACAATAGTGTTAGTGGTATCTGTTGTTTCCTCAGTGTGCTAGGGTGCAGTTAATAGTGGAACCTAATTTTCAAGCTTTCTCCCTGTAACCAGTTACAGAAATAAAAACTCCCTTCTATCCCTGCAGAGTTCATCTACATCTCGTTAGTGGGTTGTGAGTACAAACAGCCTAACTCTCAGTTTGATCTGGGAACAAGCTGAGGTAAAAGTTGTAGGGTGTTTAGACCCAAACTCTGTACCCTGGAAAGAGTGCTCAGGTGTCACAGGTGGTAGATTTTATTGTGCCATCTGCAGGAGCCTGAACTCTGCACTCTGTCTCAGATGGTGGAGAGAGACCAGGCAGGTTTGCACTCAGGCCTCCAGTGGCATGGCGATGCACCAGCTGTGGCAGACAGCATGTGAGGCAATTCTCAGGTACCTGGAAGAATGCTTGGGTGAGGGACGAGAGCTGCTGCAGTGATATCCTGCCACAGTGAGGGTGGGGCCAGCCCAGGTGGCCACAGCCTTGGTAAATGTGGCATGTGCATCCCTCTCCTGTCCCAATTTTGGCAGCACTCAATCTCCAGTCTCAGTTATTGCAACCATCCTGGGTGATACATCAGACCAGCAGTCCCGGTCTAGGCCACATTTCAGGGCAGCCAGTAGGAGCCTTGCTTAACTCAAGAACAAGCCTCTGAAGCAACTCATTTACCATTCCAGTCCTGGCAACAGCACACTTTCTTAGTGCCAGCAACCATAATCCCAACTGCGGGAATTTATCCCCTAACCAGTGCCCCAGTTCTGCAAACAGCAGGCCAGGTTTCCTTAATGCCTAACCCTAGCGCCTCTAGTTCCCAGGATAGCACAAAGTCTACTAAAAGTTAGGATGGAAAATGCCGTCTTGCTGTAGCTGCTTAGGTTTTAGAAAGGGTGACAAACTCACAGTGAGTTCTCTTTCTGAAGCAGTTGCTTCTCATAGTCTCACAGCCACTCCCTAAATTAGATTAAAGGCTTGGACAGGTCAGGGTGTTTTCTCATGGCCTGGATTGTACAATTCCCTGGTGGGAATGTGGACTACAGAGAGACTCTCACTCACCTTCTCCCCATATTAGTGAGGCACTCTTAGTTTTGGCTGGTCCCAGCAAAGCAGCCTACCTGTTTTCCTTCTCCTTTCTAGTTTTTGGTGTTACTTACCACTTTTTTGTTGAACTCTTATGTTCCCTCTTGAATAATGTATTCAAAATGTAATTGTCTACACATTATTTTAGGTTTTCTAAGTGGATGAGGCATGTATAAAGTGATTCTAATCAGCCATCCCGAGAAAGGGATATATTTTTAAATCTCATGGAAATTTGTGATCAAGAGAAGTGTTATTTTTCTTAAAAATGCAAATGGACTTGAATAACAAACATTTTATTTCAGCAGAAATTTCTCAAATTTGATTACCATAGACAGTTTTCAAATTTTAATTTATTGATATGCAAGTTAATCAGTTTAATTAGTTTTTCTCTCAACTTCATTGAGATGAAATTGTGGTTTCATTTCCAATCCTTTATACTAATGAATAAGTTATATTTGAAGAATCTGTTACTAGTGTGCCTCGTTCTCAGACTTGAGATACAGTTACTCTGATAATTCTTATCTTCTTAATAATTTAAGGAACAGAAAATAAAGTAAATTATCAAGCATAATTCAGTAACTTTTGTGGTGTATGGTTTTGTGTGTGATGTCTATGGTAATCAAATATGCTTCTGCCAAAATCTCATGTCAAATAATAGTCTTTAATATTGGAAGCGAGGCCTCATGAGATTTGATTAGACATTGGGGACATATTTCCCCCTTGCTGTTCTCATGATAGTGAGTTCTCAAAAGATGTGGTTGTTTGAAAGTGTGTGGCAACTATCCATTCCCTCTCTTCCTTCTGTTCTGGCCACTTAAGTCATGCCTGCTGCCCCTTCAGTCTCTGCCATGGCTGTAAGTTTCCTGACATCTCTCCAGCCATGTTTCCTGTACAGCCTATGGACCCATGAGCCAATTAAACTTATTTTCTTTACAAATTATCCAGGCTCAGTTTTTTTTTTTTTTTTTGAGATAGAGGTTTACTCTGTCACCAAGCTGAACTGCAGTGGCATGATCTCAGCTCACTGCAACCTCTGCCTCCTGGGTTTGAGCAATTCTCCTGCCTCAGCCTCCCAAGTAGTTGGGATTACAGGCTCATGCCACCATTCCCAGCTAATTTTTTTGTATTTTAGCAGAGATGGGCTGGCCTTGAACTCCTGAGCTCAGGCAATTCGCCTGCCTTGGCCTTTCAAAATGCTAGGATTACAGGCATGAGACACCACACCTGGTCAGGTTTTTTTTCTTTTTTGCAGTAGGAGAACAGACTAATTCAGAAAATTGCTACCTAGGAGTGGGGCATTGCTATAAAGATAACTGAAAATGTGGAAGCAAATTTGGAACTGGTTAAGGAGCAGAGGTTGGAAGAGTGTGGAGGCCTCAGAAGAAGAGAGAATGCTAAAGGAAAATGTGGAACTTTCTAGAGACTTGTTAAATTTTTGTGACCAAAATGCTGATAGTGATATGGACAATGAGGTCCAGGCTAAGGAGGTCTCAGATGGAGATGAGGAACTTGCTGGAAAGTTGGGCAAAGTTTACTTTTGTTATGCATTATAAAGAAATTGGAGGCATTGTGCCCCCGCCTAGGAATCTGGGGAAATTTAAACTTGAGAGTGATGATTTAGGGTATCTGTCAGAGAAAGATTTTAATCAACAAAAAGTGTTCAAGAAATGTCCTAGCTGCTTCCAGAGGCCTATGCTCTTATTTGTGAGCAAAATAAATGATGTAAAACTAGAACTTATATTTACAAAGGAATTGGATCATGAAAGTTTGAAAAATTTGCAGACTGGCCATGTGGTAGAAAAGAAAATCCCGTTTTCAGGGCAGGGATTTAAGCAGGCTGCAGAAATTTGCATAACTAAAAGGAAGTCAAGTACTGATAGCCATAATAATGGGGAAAAATCCCTGAAGGCATTTCAGTGATAGCCCCTCCCATCACAGGCCTGGAGGCCAAGGAGGGAAGAATGGTTTCCTGGATTAGTCCCAGGACCTTGCTGCCCTGTGCCGCCTCAGGACACTGCTTACTGCATCTCTGCCATTCCAGTTCCAGCGTGGCTAAAAGGGGCCAAAGTACAGCCTGGGCCATTGTTTCAGAGGGTACAAACTGTAAGCCTTGGCAGTTTCCACATGGGGTTAATCCTGCAGGTGCACAGAGTGTAAGAGTTGAGGCTTGGGAACATTCACTTATATTTTAGATGTATGGAAAAGCCTGTATGTACAGACAGAAGCCTGCTCCAGGGGCGAAACCTTCATGGAGAACTTCTACTGGGTCAGTGTTAAGGGAAAATGTGAAGTTAGAGGCCCCACACATGGTCCCCAATGGAGCACTTCCTATTGGAGCTGTGAGGAGAGTGCCACTGTCTTCCAGACCCCAGAGCAGTAGCTCCACCAACAGTTTGCACCATGTGCCTGGAAAAACTGCAGGCCCTTAATATCAGCCCTTGAGAGCAACCATGGGAGGTGAACTCTGCAGAGCCACAGGGGAAGAGCTACCCAAAACCTTAAGAGCCCACTCCTTGCATCAGTGTGGCCTGAATGTGAGACATGGAGTCAAAGTAGATTATTTTGGAGCTTTAAGAGTCAATGACTGCCCTGCTGGAATCCTGGAGTTCCTCTCTTTGGGCTGATTTTGAAACAGGAGTTATCTATGCAATGCCTGTGTCCCCATTGTATTTTGGAAGTAACTAACTTGTTTTTGATTTTACAGGTTCATAGGCAAAAAGGACTTCCCTTGTCTCAAATTAGACTTTAGACTATGGACTTTTCAGTTAATGTTGTAATTAATTAAGACTTGGGGAACTGTTGAGAAGGGATGACTATATTTTGCCATCTGGTAAGGACATGAAATTTCCTTTCATGGGGCCAGGGGCAGAATGATATGGTTCAGATTTGTGTCTCTGCCCAACTCTCATGTTGAATTATAATGCCCAATGTTGGAAGAGGGGCCTGGTGGGAGGTGGTTGGATCACTGGGACAGATTTTTCTTCTTGCTGTTCTCATGATATTGAATGAGTTTTCTTGACAGACCTGGTTGTTTAAATGGGTGTAGAATCTCCCACTTCTCTCTCTTACTCCTGCTCCTGCCATGAAAATTGTGCCTGCTTTTCCTTTGCTTTCTGCCATAATTGTGAGTTTCCCGAGGCCTCTTCAGCCATGTTTCTTTTATAACCTGAAGAACCATGAGCCAATTATACCTCTTTTCTTCATAAATTTCCCAGGCTCAGGCTCAGGTATTTATTTAGAGCATTGCAAGAATGAACTAATGCAGTATACATTTAGTGTGTGTGTGTGTGTGTGTGTTTGTTTGTGTGTGTGTATATGGGAGAGATTTAGATTCATCTTTAGACCAAAAATTCTAATAAAAATAATTTCAAAATGCTTTCAATTCTGCAATTTAAAAAGTCCAGCAATGAATAGTATGCAGTCCAATAGTGATATGGTAGTTTCATTATGTGTTCAGAGAATCTGCCTCCTCCTTTTATCAGCATTTCTACACATAGTGTTTCACACTCATGGTTATATTCAAAATAGGTAACTCAAGTTTAGCCACCAGTCATTAAATTGTCATTCCTTTCAATAAGACAGAAGAGTTAAAACAGTACTTTCATTTATCTGCATGTTTGAGTTATTTATTGAATATGTTTTCTAAACTTTAAGCATAATTGGAGATATATATATATATAATTTTATCATTTTCTAAGAAAAACCTTAATATAAAAATCAGTAACAATTTCCACTATAGCAACATGTGGTTGAATATGTATTATTTTTAATCTATAAAATTGTAAGAGAACTACTTTGTTATGACAGATTCTAGAGTTAATAATATCTTTTAAAAGATGTTTTGGAAACTTTTAAAGAAATAAATTGTCAAGAGCTGAGTTGAGCTGGAGCGAATTGAGGTACCATGTGTTGGATTAGTCAATTAAGACGACAAGCCAAAATGAAAATAACAGTCAAGTCTTTAATCACTTACTTCCATAGCAGAAGCAAAATAAGCAAGTGCCAGCTCCACCAATATTCAGGACTAGTGCCCGATGAGAGTCAGGTTTATCACTACAGACGTTGGTGGGGTGGAATGGGGAGATGCCTCAATGCTGAGGCTGCTCTGGACGAAATACTCCTGCCATTTTATGGACCTGGGGGCCAGGGAGAGAGAAAGTAAAATGACTAGTACTGGAAAAAGTACTGAGTACTGAGTCAGAGTAGGGAAAAATGTCTTCAAAATCCTTCCCTTCCCCACCATGAAGAGGTCTTGGTGAGAAGCTTCTGGCAAAGGCCCAGACAATACTGCTTTCAGATGGAGGTATCAAGGCTGGGAATGCAGGATGCAAAGATTATGGTTGGGCTGAGGGACCTGATTCTTTGAGTTCAAAAACTGCAATGCATTGATTGTACCCTAAGTCTCATGTGGGGAGGGCAGTGTTCCTAATGCTCTAAATTTATGTTCTTCATAATACTTTTGTATTAGTCAGCTTGGGCTACCAAACAAATATCACAGACCAAGTGGTTTAAATAATAAAATTTTTTTTCTGGAGGATGAGAAATCCAAAATTAGGGTGCTGGCAAGGTAGGTTTCATTCTGAGGCCAACTTTTGTGGTTTGTGGATAGCAGTCATCTTATTTTGTGTTCATACGACCTCATTTAACCTTAATTATGTCCATAAAAGCCCCATATCCAAATACAGCCACATTGATGAGTTAGGCCTTCAACATACAAATTTGAGAGGACACAAATATTCAGTCCATAACAATTTATTTTGACTTTAATTGAATAGACTCTCCACAAAGCCAATTGCAAGAAATAAAGAATATGATCAAAATTGCATTATAGTGATAATATAAAATAACCATTTGCAGATTTTTAAGAACAGATAAATGATAATTCATTAGTTGTTTCACTTATAAGATAAACAGGAAGTGTAATAATCAATAAATAACTGATTTATGTTTACATATTAACTGATAATAGAGGGGAGTTTATGATAGTAGTTATGTGTTTGGTGGTAAAGGGGAACTGCGAAAATTAATAATGTAGGTATACAAAACTATGAATATTGTGAATCAAAGCTGTAAAATGTGTTTGTGATTTACTATGCACTTATGCACATATATATGTAGATATAAATATAGATACAAATATGACTATATACACATATATAGCTATATTGATATAGATATATTTCATGATATTTTCCACATAAAATTTGAATTTGGTGTAGCATTTGCTTCCCGTCTATGCACTCTCTGAATTTTTTTGCATACATATGCACCCTTCTTAATAATCAGATACACTTGTTTGAATGCATTATTAAGTTTGTATTAAGAAAAAAAAGTGTATGTTTATAGCATTTTTAATAGCTAAAGTATTTAACACTATAGGAGAGTACATATTCAATTTACTAAATTGTAGATTCACAATAAGGACATTTGCAGTGATTTTATTAAAGTTATGTTGTGCTATTGCTAATTTCCTACAATTTATTGTGCTTCATTCTGAAATATTCTACTATTGGTGATCTTTCAGAGTGTTTTTAGTTTAAGATAAAATTCATATTGAGAACATTTATTTCATAATCCTCAAAAAAGAAACATTTAGACCAACATAATTTTTAAATGTTTCTGGATAAGAATGCATGTGTTCGGGTACTGATTTTAATCCTATATAATCATATAGCTTGGAAAAATCATAAAGTGTATATAAATCCTAGTTTCTCATTTCATTAAAAGAGAAAAACAATAAGGTTTTAAAATAGAATGTTAACACAATCTACCATGTAAAATATGAGTTTTGTAAAGATCTTAAATTTCTCATGCACTTCTATGTTTCAATACAACTATATCCTATGTATTTTATACTACATTATTTTTATGTAATATTCATTCCCATTTAAAATCTTTACATAAGATAATATTTCTTCAATATTCGGGAAGCCATATGCCTGCCTTTAATTCATACCTATATGGTTATCCATTTCATTTCAGTTCTAATATGGTTCCTACAAATAAAAGGTATATTTATAGACTATTGTACCAAAAATTATTATTTATTTCATTCTGTAATGTGCTTGGTGTCCATCAATAACATTGTATTTATCAAAGTATCCTCCCTGATGCACATGTACCAATTTGTACTCATGGAAGTATTAATGCATATGACTGTTTTGAAAGTAGAAGCTAAATTGAGAGTATGTAGAGTTGCTTATGCTAAAATCCATTTGCAATTAGTTTTCCATTCCATAAATATATTATTGCAATTTAGTTTAGCTCTCTAATAGCTACCATAGAAATCTGCTTTTCTCTTTTAATTACTGAAATAACAATAAAATTAAGCTCATTAATAGATAATAACTGGCCAAATGGATGGTCAGTTCAAGAAGGGAATTCCAAATCATTAGAATTCAATACTTTGTTTGAAAAAAAATTCTAAACATTTTATATCTTCTGAATGAGAATGTTTGAAAGAAAAGTAGCAAACCTATAAAGCTGTGACAATGTTAAAATCTTTGGTGAGGAATGCCATTGAACCTATTACTGAATGCAAAGATGATAAGTTGAAACAATATGAACTAAAAATAAAAAATAAAACCTTAGTTGGAATCCCATTCTATATACTATTTACTTAACACTAAATAAAACTCTATTTATTAAATTCACATGAACATTTCCTAGTGGCATCTCAGTTGTCACGTTGTCCCCAAACACTTTCCCTAACAATTTTTCTACCCCACAGCAAATAATAAAATGGTGACTCTAGCAAGCTCATTAACATCGCATGCCCTTTGAGTTAAATTTGTTTGCTTTCGGTTTACTTTGGACTAAATAACTAATAACTTCATGTATTCTTCAAAGGCACAGCCTAGGAGGCGTCATAGAAAAGAGCTATTCTGGGCCGGGCGCGGTGGCTCAAGCCTGTAATCCCAGCACTTTGGGAGGCCGAGACGGGCGGATCAAGAGGTCAGGAGATCGAGATCATCCTGGCTAACACGGTGAAACCCCGTCTCTACTAAAAAAATACAAAAAAAAAACTAGCCGGGCGAGGTGGCGGGCGCCTGTAGTCCCAGCTACTCAGGAGGCTGAGGCAGGAGAATGGCGTGAACCCGGGAGGCGGAGCTTGCAGTGAGCTGAGATTGCACCACTGCACTCCAGCCTGGGCGACAGAGCGAGACTCTGTCTCAAAAAAAAAAAAAAAAAGAAAAAAGAAAAGAGCTATTCTTTATTCCAAATACAAACAAAAGAAAAAAATAAACTTTGAAGATGGTACTAACAAGTGTGAAATAATGAGCATTCCTAGGCTATAACTATGCTATTTATGATAGTAAACAGAACCTTGATTTACAACAAGATTATATCCTGATAAGCCTGTCATAAGATAAAAATATTTGAGGTTGAAAATACACTTTTATACATCTAAGCTACCACATATCCTAACCTACTTCACCTGTGCTCAGAACACTTGCATCAGCCTAGAGTTGGGGAAAATCATCTAAAACAAAGACTACTTTATAACAGAGTGTTGAATTTTTCATATAATTTATTAAATACTGTACTCAGAGTGAAAAGCAGAATAGTGTATAGGTCAGTGGTCCCCAAACTTTTTGGCACCAGGAACTGGTTTCATGGAAGACAATTTTGCGACAGGCTAGGGAGTGGGGACAGTGGTTTAGGGATGACTCATGCACATTACATTTATTGTGCACTTTATTTCTATTATTATTACATAGTAATATATAATGATACAATTTTTCAGCTTGCCATAATGTAGAATCAGTGGCAGTCTTGAACTTGTTTTCCTGCAACTAAGCAGACCCATCTTGGGGTGATGGGAGACAGAGACAGATCATCAAGCATTAGATTCCAATAAGGAGCATGTGTCCTAGATCTCTCCTATGCACAGCTCACGATAGGGTTCCTGCTTCTATGAGAATCTAATGTCACTGCTGATCTGACAGGAGGCAAAGCTCAGGCAGTATGTGAGCAATGGGAAGCAGCTATAAATACAGATGAAGCTTTACTGACTTCCTTCTGTGCAGCCCAGTTCCTAATAGGCCATGGACTGGTATCAATACTCACTATGTATAGGCACTCACCATTAATATACCAGTACCATGTGTAGGTACTCACCATTAATATACACAGCTGAAAGCACACTGTGCAGTTAGTTGCTGGATGATTGGGATGCTACAGAGATAAAGTCACCCATTTCCCTCTCTTCTAATGAGGCTTGAGAATACCTGATAGAAGAATCTGAGACATCAACACCTGACAGTTTTGCAAACATGTTGTTCTTCAAGAAGATAGTCAAGTTTTGATTGTACATTTTGTGTTTCTGCTGTTATTTATATATTTCTTTACACCGAGCAAGTGCATCCTATATTTCCTTGTCAGATTCTGCAAACATTTTTTTGCTCTAAATTTTCTTAGAGATTCAGATATAACTTCTTTCTCTTCCTCAACTTCTTTATTTCTTCCCTCTTCCAAATTGATCAGCTGCTCTTTGGACAGTTCTTCAGGCTCAGTACCAACAAGCTTGTGAATACCTTTTTCATTGATGTCCATTTGTAGTTCTTTCCCAAGCACTACTAACTTGATACCATTTTATCAACAGCAGAATCTTTCTTAATGTCTTTGAATGTGTTCACATGTCTTCAAAATTTTCTTTCAAATTACTGTGTGACCTCATTCTATGTTACAGAAATATTCCAGATAGCCTTTAGAATCTTTCCCAAACTCACAGTTTGACCAGAATCAGTCATTTTAGCAGCCTGCAAAAATATTTGGTGTACGTAATATGATATGAACACAGCTCTTGCACCTTGGTCCATTGGTCAAATGACTGTGTTTGTGTTCAGTGGCGAATACACAATCTACCTTAGGATACATGTCACCAGCGATGTGCTATGGATGCCCAGAGCAGTGTGTAAGATCAGAAGAATCTCGAGAGAGATGTTGTTTTGCCTACAATATTCTTTTGGCTAAAGAGAAAAACAGTTCAAAAACCAGTCTTCAGACAAAGCTAATAAAACCCAGACTTCCTTGTTATGATGATAATAATGGCTTACTCTAGGGTTCTTGAATGTTCTAGGGGTCTCCAAGTGGTAGCTTAGGAAAGACTTTAATTTGAGCTGGGTTAAATTTCCACCCAGAAACAGAATTCTAGGGTTTTTGAATGCCTTGAATCTTGGCATTAATGGTTTTGGACTCTTAATGGATGTATGTATGCACCTGCATGCACTTCCAAAATAAGCTAATTTCATTGACAATAAACATTTGTTCTAGCAAATATTTCTCATTCACAATTATTGCATGCAATTATTTCTTAAAAGCTTTGGCACCTTCAGTAATATCATCTGCTGCTTCACCATTGTCCTTTACATTATGAAAATTATGGCACCTTTTGAAGTGTTAGAACCACTCAAGACATGCTGTAAACATTTTTGTATACATTAGATCATCAGCACACTATTTTAGCATATCAAAAAGACTTCTTGCCTTTGCCTGGATTGTGAGTAGACTAAAGAATGTAAACTTGTATATTTCCGACTCATGTGACAAGTAATTTTTCCACATCATCAATCAGTCCAGCTCTTTTTACCCATTTTGATGATTTTACTGCATCACTGATTTTCTTTGTATCCTTATGGATGGTCAAGATCATGGATTGCATATGTCTTAATTCATATGCAGTGGCCATTACTGGCTTGTCACCTTAATGCTGGGCTATTATTTTGAGTTTCATCTCCAAACCAATTGCCTTTCTCTTCTTTTCACCAGAAGCAGGAGACACCAATGAGCATTTGTAGACATGATGGAATCCAATAACACAAAACCCAATACACAAAAAACACAGGTACAACAGTCCACGGTAGAGTATTGGTTGTTTAGCCTTATGAATCCGGGGCTCACTGGGAGCTGAGGCTCGCTGCCACTGCTCTGCATGGCTAAGGCATATCGTGCTATACATTATTGGCTGAAGATTATATCAAAATTCAAAATTTAAGTTTCTACTGCATGTGTGGCACTTTAACATCATTATAAAACTGCAAAATCATAAGTTAAGCCATCTGCATTTAATAGGTAGAAAATTAACTATAGTGAAATTTCTGTCTAAAGTTAATTAATGACCTATGATTGAAAGTTCTGAAGACAATGTGCTATGGAATAGGTGAAGCTGTTGTTGCCATAAACTCAGAATAAGTCTCACTGAAAGTACTGAAACATGTGCATGAAGCTAAGTCCTCAAGCACTACTCTTCTTATATAATTGGCTCTAAACAAACCATTTTAAAGCAAACAAATTCAGCTTAAATTCTTAGTAATTAGAAACATTTTTATTCTTTCTGAATTCATATATAGAGTGTCATTTAAAATTCTTGGCCCATAGTCATCATTTCAGGAATTCTTAAAGTAATTGGATAAGAAAATCCAAGCAAAAACTTAAACTGAAGATTTTATTTTTGTACTGCTTGCAGAGAAATGAGCATTGTGAAAATGAATGGAATGCTATTCAATTAAATAATCACTGCAACACTATTCCACAAATAAAGGAGTGGGTTGATAATTAAAAGTTGCTTATGTTTTCTGTTTGGAACTGAAACTCATTCTCCATTCTATTTTTGGCCAGCTAATTCCCTTGAGGGTTCCATATTCTGAACCAGAGATAGGGTCTCTATAGAATGAGTGAATTACTGTTCATTTAGTGAGATTTAAAGATTTTTGTCTATTATCCAAAAATGTAAAGTTTTGTCCTTTGTCATTTCAATACAATTTGTCAGTTTTGTAATTTATGTGGAATACATAATGATGAATGCTATATATATGGTAGCTGTTATCCATTGCTCTCAGTCCAGGAGCCATGCCACATTTAAGTTTTGATGTTGTGCCAGAAGCAGTGAGAAGTCAAAGGATAAATGTGACTCATGCTCCTGGAAGTTAGTTTTATCAATGTGTAAATATAAATATTTCCTTTTTGTATTAAAATACAAGTATCACAGTAAGGAGAAATAATAAAAAGATTACATTTATTAAGGTGAAAGGGGAGAATTTACAAATATATTGACCCTTTAAGTAGAGCATATTAGACTTTAACCCCTACTGTTATCACCATATTAAATAATTAACTCACATTTAAAGTCTTAGCGAAAATGAATTTGCTACCTTTGGCAGAGTCATCTAGGAGAACTTCAGTGTAGTATCATAAAGGATTGTCAGGATTTGCTAAAACAGAAGTTTTTCAACATAGTGTAAAGGTAAATAGCAAACAAAAATCCACACGCTAAATCTGGCCTACATGTGTGTTTTGTTTAGACAAAATGCAATTTAAATCTTTTGTTTTTAAAAATACATGTTTGCTACCTTAAAAAAAGTAAATAAATAAACCTTTGGAAAACAGAAACAAAGTGGACTTTTAGATTCTTTTGAAAACCCACACACTCAGTGGAAATGACACTTCTACCCCACAATCTCTAAAGGCAGCAATCAGAGTGAGCTCCCTTTTAGTGAAGCATGCATTCTAGTTGCCACAAATTCCAGTCTTTACTATAGTCTACCTCCACTTGCTTCACTCATTAGAGTACTAGTATATGAATCAGTGTCCTTTGCTTTCTTTATAAACTAAAGAGAGCTTCGACACAGAAATGCCGAACCACAGAATGAAGCTACACTGGTTTCTTTAAAGGAGCCGTATCAAACATCATATAAATGCAAACACAGTTGGTTTCACAGATTGTATCACATTTGCCATTTGTCTGTAGTAAAATTAATAAAACAATCAAAGGAACACTCTCATAAACATTCGATCTTAAATGGAAGCTCCATTTATAAGAGTCCAAGTCATCTTCAAGCAACTGACAAATCCAGGTATAAAAGAAGGAGGAAGGGAAGGGTGCAAAGATTTTATTACCAGCCATGCATCAAATGAGAGGAGGGAAAGGGGCTGACAAAATATAATGATTTCTTGGGACCCTAGATAAATGAGGCAATTGAGTAAATGAGACAAATTGAGTAAATGAGGCAAATGAGTAAAATGAGACAATTTGAAATATCTATCAAAAAAGTCTGGATTTAATAAAAATGTGTGTAATTAAATAATTATGCTTAATATATGCATTTTGGTACTATGTCCTGAAATCAGAAAGGTGTAGGTCAAATTTCAATAGGGTAAACTTGAATTTTTTCCTGAGAAGATGAGACTTCACTGGTGAGACTGAAAGAATAACATTTATTAGTGACAGGAAAAACACTTTTTTATGTTTTATAAAATAGTTTTAGTAGTTTTCAAAACCTTGCTGAAGGCGAATGAAATCTGAAACAATGTAACTTTTGCTCCTTGCTCCTTTGCAGTAAGTTACAGAAGTTCCTTCACTTTATTAAGGAAAGCAAGAATTGAGAGAAAAATCTTCAAGCGATTTAAAAACTATTTTCTTTTTTCAATGCATGCTGCCTTTCTTTTATCTTCTTTCTGCATACTTCTTTGTGTGTTAGGTTTTTCCTTCTGGGAAGAGATCACTGAATGCTAATGTGTCAGTGTTTGCCTGTTAAAGTTACTGCGTGATGTCCCACTCAACCTACTCGTTCATTAATCAGACTGTTCTGGGAATTTATATTACAGCTGGGGCCCTTAAGTATAAATGCTAAATGTGTGTATGAATAGATAGACAGGTCAGGACTGTGATTCCTTATATCTTTTTAAACTTTTTATATTATGCTTACTCTTCTTAGTTTCTTTTCATTAGCATATCTATCCCATATTAACATGTCTCTCTCAAACAAAATGTAACTTCAATAATAAAATTTTTCCAATGATATAATTTTCAAATGAGGAGTAGGACTATGAATGATTCTCTCAGAAATAGTGTGACTAAGAGATAAATGACCCTGGAGATAGAAAATATATGAATTTAATACCTTATGAACCCAGCATACAAACATGTATTATACTCAGTACATTTTCTCCAGACCTCTTATGACTAAAGACATAACATCTAAACATTAAAATAAAAGTGTGTGAGTGTGTGCATGTGTGTGCATATATTAAAGTGGGGGATCAGAACAAAACTGTACAAGTTGTTTCAGGGAAAATGCCAGTATAAAATCCAGAACCAAATAGAAACGTTCTCCCTTTTCAATCTGACTCCTGTTGTCACACAAAATAGACTCAGATAGTTAGATAATTCAACATAGCTTCCTCCAGAAAATCTTGGACTCCAGTATTGGTCCTATCTGATAACTATAAAATAAGAGTACATTTGCAGAGTTATATTTCATCACCATACAATGCTTCCCCATAATTAGAAAAAATATTTACTCAAGCAGAAAAGAAAGAAAGAAAGAAAGAAAGAACAAAAATAACAAAAAAGTAAAATTAGAATAGCCTGGTTTCATAAAAATATTTATTTTATTGCTTTATACTTCTACATCCTCATTTATAGCATTTGCCATATTTAAGAAACAATGACAGGTAAAAACTAAAGTCTATAGTTAAATATACATAGTGTACAAATGTCCGACATTAAAATTTCTGTTTAATAGAAAGTGAAATATGTGACGCCTTTATAGATTTAGAAATACAAAAGCATGCACAGAAATGTCCCTGTGTTAATATTTTTATTATTATTTAAAAATAGCTATGCATTTTTTACAAAAAAGAGAAATTAATAATCTAATGAATAAAAAGTTATAAAACTGATACCACAGAAATACAAAAGATCATTCAAACCTGCTATGAACATATTTATACCCATAAACTAGAAAATCTAGAGGGCCTGGATAAATTCCTGGAAATATCTAACTCTCCTAGATTAAACTACGAAGAAATAGACTCTGAACAGACCAATAACAAGCAGTGAGATTGAAATGGTAATTAAAAAGTTACAGACAAAGAAATGCAGGACTAGATGAATCCACAGCTGAATTCTATCAGACATTCAAAGAAGAATTGGCACCAATCCTTTGACACTATTCCAAAAGATAGAGAAAGATGGAATCCTCCCTAAATCATTCTATGAAGCCAGTATCACCCTAATACCAAAACCAGGAAAGGACATAACAACATAAAGGAAACTACAGACCAATACACCTGATGAATATAGATGCAAAAATCTTCAACAAATACTAGCTAACCAAATCCAATAGCATATCAAAAAAGATAATACACCACAATCATGTGGATTTCATACCAAGGATGAGGGGATGGTTTAACATATGCAAGTCAATAAGTGTGATACACTACGTAAACAGAATTTTTGAAAATCACATGATAATCTCAATAGACACAGAAAAAGCATTTGACAAAATTCAGCATCCCTGTATGATTAAACCCCTCAGCAAAACTGGCCTAGAAGGGATATACCTTAAGATAATAAAAGCCATCAATGATAAACCCACAGCCAACATTATACTGAATGTGGAAATGTTGAAAACATTCCCCCTGAGAACTGTAACAAGAGAAGAATGCTGACTTTCACCTCTTCTGTTTAACATAGTACTGAAAGTCTTAGCAAGAGCAGACAAAAGAAACAAATAAAGGGCATCTAAATCAGTAAAGAGGAAGTCAAACTGTGGCTGTTTTCTGGTGATATGATCATATACCTAGAATATCCCAAAGACTCATCCAAAAGGCTCTCAGAACTGGTAAATGAATCCAGCAAAGTTTCAGGATAAAAAATTAATGTACATAAATCAGTAGCCTTGCTATACACCAAGAGTGACCAAGTTAAGAATCAAATCAAGAACTCAACACATCTTACAATAGCTAAAAAAAAAAGTACTTAGAAATATAATTAGCAAAGGAGGTAAAATACTTCTACAAGAAAAACTAAAAAACATTGCTGAAAGAAATCATACATGACACAAACAAATGGAAACACATCCCATGCTTATGGATTGGAATAGTTAATATTATGAAAATGACCTTACTGTCAAAAGCTGTCTATAAATTCAATGCAATTCCCATAAAAATACCACCATCATTCTTCACAGAACTAGAAAAAACAATCTTACAATTCACATGGAGCCTAAAAAAAGCCTTCATAGCCAAAGCCAAGTAGGCAAAAAGAACAAATCTGATGGCATCACATTACCTGACATCAAACTATATTATAAGGCCATAGTCACCAACACAGCATGATGCTAGTATAAAACAGGCATATAGACCAATGAAACAGAATAGAGAACCCAGAAATAAAGTCAAATACTTATAGTCAACTGATATTTGACAAAGCATACAAAAACATAAAGTGGAAAAGAACACCCTATTCAATAAACGTTTCTGTGATAGTTGGCAAGCCACATGTAGAAGAATGAAACTGGATCCTCATTTCTCACCTTATACAAAAATCAATGCAAGATAGATCAAAGACTTAAATCTAAGACATGAAACCATAAAAATTCTAGAAGATAACATTGGAGAAACCCTTCTAGACATTGGCTTAGGCAGAGACTTAATGACCAATAACCCAAAAGCAAATGCAACAAAAACAAAGAAAAATAGATAAGACTTAATTAAACTAAGAAACTTCTGCACAGCAAAATAAATAATCAGCAGAATTAAATAGATAACCCACAAAAATGGCAGAAAGTCTTCATGATCTATTCATCTGACAAAGGAGTAATATCCAGACTACAAGGAACTCAAATCAGCAAAACAAACAAACAAAAAAACAATCCCATCAAAAAGTTGGCAAAGAACATGAACAGACAATTCTCAAAAGAAGATATACAAAAGGCCAACAAACATATGAAAAATGCTCAGCATCACTAGTTATCAGATAAATCCAAATAAAAAACAATGAGATACCACCTTACTCCTGCAAAAAGGGACATAATTAAAAGACCAAAAAATAATGTATCTAACACTTTTACACTGCTGGTGGGAATGTAAACTAGTACAACCACTAAGGAAAACAGTGTGGACATTCCTTAAAGAACTAAAAGTAGGTTTATCATTGGATCCAGCTATCCCACTCCTGGGTAGATACCCATGGGAAAAGAAGTTATTACACAAAAAAGGTACTTACACATGCATGTTTACAACTGCACAATTCACAATTGCAAAAATATGGAACCAGCCCAAGTGCCTATCAATCAACAAATGATAAAGAAAATGTGATATATATCACATTTTATATAATACCACATATATATACACATATGTGGCATATGATCTATATATGTGTGTATATATAATATATGTTATATATTATATATGTTATATATTATATATATTATATAATATATTATATATATAACATATATAATATATTATATATATATTATATAATATATTATATATATATATATCAAAGAACACTACTCAGCCTTAAAAAAGAATGAAATAAGAAATGTGCAGCAATCTGGATGAAATTGGAGACCATTATTCTAAGTGAAGTAACTCATGAATGGAAAACCAAACATTGTGTGTTCTCACTCATAAGTGGGAGCTAAGCTATGAGGAAAAAAGGCATAAGAATGATACAATCATCTTTGGGGACTCGGGGAGAAGGGTGAGAGTGGATGAGGGATAAATGACTGCACAGTGTACACTGCTCAGGGGATGGGTATACCAAAATCTCAGAAATCACCACTAAAGAACTTACTCATGTAACTAAAAACCACTTGTTCCCTCAAAACATATTGAAATAAAGAAATAAAGTTATAAAAATGTAGTACACTGCTGAATAATGTTGTATTTGTTTTGTCTTTTTTATTTATTACTATTTTTCAAATTTTGTTTCAATAGCTTTTGGGGTACAAGACTTTTTCGTTACATGCATGAATGATATAGTGGTGAAATCTGAGACTTTAGTACGCCAGTCACCTAAGCAGTGTATATTGTAGTTTCTTATCCCTATTCCCCTTCCAACTCTCCCCCTTCTGATTCTCTAAAGTCCATTATACCACTCTATATGCCTTTGCATACTGATAGCTTAGCTCCTACTTGTAAGTCACAACATATGTTTTCTCGTTTTCCACTCCTGTGTTACTTCACTTAGAATAATGGCCTCCAACTCCATCCAAGTTTCTGCAAAATACATTATTTCATTCTGTTTTATGGCTGAGGAGTATTTCATGGTGTACGAATATCACATTTTTTTAATCCACTCATTAGTCCATTGGCACTTAGGTTGGCTCCACATCTTTGTGAATTCTGCTGCTATAACCATATTTATGCAAGTGTCTTTTTCATACAATGATGTCTTTTCTTTTGGGTAGATGCCCAGTAGTGGGATTGCTGAATCAAAATGTAGATCTACTTTTAGCTCTTTAAGGAATCTCCATATTGTTTTTCATAGAGATTGTACTAATTAACTTTCCTAACAGCAGTGTATAAGTGTTTCCTTTTCCCCACAGCTATACCAACATCTATTGTTCTTTGACTTTTTTTGCCTCTCTAGGTTACTAGTAATAAATATATATATATATAATATTTATATTATATATAATATATTATATATATAATATATATATTTATCATACTTTAAGTTCTAGGGTACAAGTGCAGTATGTGCAGGTTTGTTACATAGGTATACATGTGCCATGGTAGTTTGCTGCACCCATCAACTCATCATCTACATTAGGTATTTCTCCTTATGCTATCCCTCCTCTAGCCCCCAACCCTGGGACAGGCTCTGGTGTGTGATGTTCCCCTTCCTGTGCCCATGTATTCTCCCACTTATGAGTGAGACTTTTTAATTATGGCCATTCTTACAGGAGTAAGGTGGTATCTTATTGTGGTTTTAATTTTCACATCCCTGATGATTAGTGATACTGAGCATTTTTTCATATGTTTGTTGGCTGTTTGTATATCTTCTTTTGAGGAACGTCTATTCATGTCATCTGCATACATTTTGATGTTTTTTTTTTTTTTTTTTTTCTTTTCCTTGCTGCTTTGTTTGAGTTCCTTTCAGATTCTGGACACTAGTCTTCTGTTGAATGCATGCTTTGCAATATGTTCTCCAATTCTGTGGGCTGTTTACTCTGATGATTATTTATTTTGCTGTGCAGAAGTTTTTCAGTTTAATTAGGTCTCATTTATTTGTTTTTGTTTTTGCTGCATTTTCTTTTGGGATCTTAGCCATGAATTATTTGCCTAGACTGATATCTAGAACAGTTTTTCCAATGTTGTCTTCTAGACTTTTTGTGATTTCAGGTCTTATATTTAAGTCTTTGATACATCTTGAATGGTTTTTTGTATAAATTGAGAGATAGGAATTCAGTTTTATTCATCTACATATGGCTTGCCAGTTTTCCCAGAACCATTCATTAAATAGGATGTCTATTCCCCAACTTATGTTTTTGTATGCTTTGTCGAGGATCAGCTGTCTTTATTTCAAAGTATTTGGCTTTTATGTCAAAGTATTTGGCTTTATTTCTGGGTTATCGATTCTGTTCTATTGGTCTATATGCCTGCTTTTATACTGGTACCAGGCTGTTTTGGTAATTACAACCTTATAGTATAATTTGAAGTCCAGTAATGTGATCACTCTAGATTTGTTCTTTCTACTTAGGATTGATTTGGCTATTTGGACTTTTCTTTGGTTCCATATAAATTTTAGGTTTTTTTGTTTTGTTTTGTTTGTTTTTTTTTTTTCTAATTCTGTGAAAAACAATGCTGCTATTTTGATGGAAATTGCATTGAATTTGTAGAGTGCTTTGAACAGTATGGTCATTTTGATAATATTAAGTCTTCCAATCCATGAGCTTGGAATCTGGTTCCATTTGTTGGTGTCATCTATGATTTCTTTCAGAAGTATTTTGTAATTCTTCCTGTAGATATCTTTTACTTTATTTTTTTTTTCAGCTGATGTTAAGGGGTTTCAGTGCTTGATTTCATTCTCAGCTTTGTTGTTGTTGCCAAATACCCATGCTACTAATTTGTGTATATTGATTTTGTAATCTGAAATTTTGTTGATTTTGTTTATCAAATGTAGGAGTCTTGGAGGAGTTTAGGATACTCCAAGATAATAATCATATCGTTTGCCAGCAGTGATATTTTGACTTACATTTTTCCATTGGGGTTGCCCTTTATCTCTTTCTTTACCCTAATTGCTCTGGCTAGGACTTCCATAACAATGTTGAATAGGAGTGGTGATAGTGGGCATCCTTGTCTTATTCCTGTTCTTAGGGGTGATACTTTCAACTTTTCTCATTCAGTGTAATGTGGGTTGTGGGTTTTTCATACATGGCTTTTATTATTTTGAAGTAAGTGCCTTTTATGTCTAGTTTGTTGAGAGTTTTTACCATAAAGCGGTGCTAGATTTTGTCAAATGCTTTTATCACATCTATTGAGATGATCACATGATTTTTATTTTTAATTCTGTTTATGTGATGCATCACTATTGACTTGTCTATGTTAAATGATTCTTTCATCCCTGTGAATGAATTCACTTGATCATGTTGCATTATCTTTTTGATGAGCTATTGGATTCAGTTAGCCAGTATTTTTTTGAGCATTTTTCTGTCTATGTTCATCAAGTGTACTCATCTGTATTTTTTTCTCTGTTATTTCCTAGTTTTGGTATCAGGATGATACTGGCTTCATAGAATGATTTACATAGGATTCACTCTTTCTCAATCTTTTGAAATAGTTTAAGCAGAATTGGTACCAATTCTTTTTGAATGTCTGCTAGAACTCAGCCATGAATCCATTGCTTTTCTTCTTGGCAATTTTAAAATTACTGATTCAATCTCACTGCTTGTTATTGTTCTGTTCAGGGTTTCTATTTCTTCCTGGCTTAATCTAGGAGGGTTGTGTGTTTCCAGGAATTTATTGATTTCCTCTAGGTTTTCTTGTTAGTGCACATAAAGGTGTCCACAATAGTCTCTAATGATCTTTTGTGTTTTTGTGATGTGAGTTGTAATGTCTCCAGTTTCATTTCTAATTGAGCTTATTTGGATTTTCTCTCATCTTTTCTTGGTTAATCTATATAATGGTTATTTATTATCCTTTCAAATAACTTGCTTTTTGTTTCATTTATCATTTGTATTTTTTTCTTTGAATCTCATTCAGTTCTATTCTAACATGTTTTATTTCTTTTGTTCTGCTAACTGTGGGTTCAGTTTGTTCTTGTTTCTCTAGTTCCTTAAGGTGTAACACTAAGTTGTCAATTTGTGCTCTTTCAGACTTTTAGATGTAGGCATTTAGCACTGTAAAATTCATTTTAGTACTGCAAACTTCATTTTAGCACTGCTTTTGATGTATCCCAGAGGTTCTGATAACTTGTGTCATTATTGCCACTCACTTAAAATACTTTTTAATTTCTGTCTTGATTTCATTTTTAACCCAGAAGTCATTCAAGGACCGATTATTTAGCTTCTATGTATTTGTATAGTTTTTAGAGTTCCTTTTGGAGTTGATTTCCAGTTTCATTCCTCTGTGGTCTGAAAAGATACTTAATATGATTTCTATTTTCTTAAGTTTATTGAGATTTGCTTTGTGGCCTATCCTATGGTCTATCTTGGAGAATGTTCCATTTATTGATGAGAAGAATGCATGCTCTGCAGTGCTTGGGCAGAATGTCCTGTAAAATCCATTTGTTCTACTGCATTGTTTAAGTCCATTTTTTTTTTTTTTTTTTTTTACGTTTTGTCCTGACTATCTGTTTAGTGTTGTCAGTGGTATGTTGAAGTCTCCCACTATTATTGTGTTGCTGTCTAGTTCTTTTCTTAGGTATGGGAGCTCCAGTGTTGATGCATAAAAATTTAGATTGTAGTATCTTCTTGTTGAATTGATCCTTTATTATTACATAATGACCTTTGCCTTTTTTTTTTTTTTTTTTTTTACTGGTTTTGTTTTGAAATCTGTTTTGTCTGTTATAAGAATAGCTACTCCTCATTTTTGGTTTCCATTTGTGTGGAGCTTTTTTTTTCCACCCATTTACCTTGAGTTTATGTGAATCTATTTTTGTTAGGTGAGTTTCCTGAAGACAACAGATACTTGGTGTGTGATTTTTAAATCCATTCTGCTATTCTGTATCGTTTTAAGTTGAGCATTTAGGCCAATCACATTCAATATTAATTTTGAGATGTGAGATACTATTATCTTCATCATATTAATTGTTACCTAGGTGGTTTGTTTTTTGTTGCTGTGTTATTGTTTTATAGTTCCTGTGAGTTTTAAGCTTTCAGAAAATTCTATTTTGGTGCATATTGGGCTTTAATCTCAAAGTTTTGAACTCCTTTTAGCATTTCTTGTAGTGCTGATTTGGTAGTGACAAATTACCTCAGCAGTTATCTGTCTGAAATGACTTTATCCTTCATTTATAAAACTTAGTTTTGCTGGATGCAAAATTCTTGGCTGACATTTATCCTGTTTAAGGAGGCTGACAATAGGACCCCAGTCCCTTTTGACTTGTAAGGTTTCAGCCGAGAAGTCTACAGTTAATCTGATAGGTCTTCCTTTGTAGATTACCTAATGCTTTTGTCTTACTGCTCTTAGAATTCTTTCCTTCATGCTGACTTTAGATAGCCTGATGACTGTATGTCTTGGTGAAAATCTTGAACCAAATATCCCAGGAATTCTTTGAACTTCTTAGATTTTGATAGCTAAGTCTCTAGCCAGGCCAGGGAAGTTTTTCTCAGTTATTCCCTCAAATAAATTTTCCGGCCTTTTTGTTTTCTCTTATCTCTCAGGAACACCAATTATTCTTAGATTTGGTTGTTTTACATAACCTCATAATTCTTGGAGACTTTATTTCTTTTGATTCTTTTTTTTTTTTTTGTCTGTTTGAGTTAATTCAAAACAGTGTCTTTAATCTCCAAAACTCTTTATTTCTCCTAGTTCATACTTTCCAACTTTCCACTGCATTTCATAATTTCATAAATGTGTCTTGTATTCCCAGACATTCTGGTAGTTTTTTCTTTTTTTTTTTTCCTCATGCACCCCTCTCCTCCCACCATAGTACACAGGAGGGAAAACACAGGGGAGGCTGGCTGGGTATGGTGACTGACGCTTTTAATCCCAGCAGTTTGGAAGGCTAAGGCAGACAGATATCCTGAGGTCAGGAGTTTGAGACCATCCTGGCCAACATGGAGAAACCCCATCTCTACTATAAAAAAAAGAAAAAAAATTAGTCGAGCCTGCTGCTGGGTGCCTGTAATCCTAGCTACTCCAGAGGCTGAAGCAGGAGAATCACTCAGACCTGGGAGACAGACATTGCAGTGAGCCAAGATCATGCCACTGCATTCCAGCCTGGGCAACAGAGCAAGAATCCGTCTCAAAAAATAATAATAATAATAATAATAAAAACAAAAGAAAAACAACAATAAAAAAGACTATATGGGAGACCTGTGTCATGCTTGATGTCCAGATAGACTCTTCTCTTTCCATGACAGACACAACCTGTGTGGAGGATTGCCAAGAGGGCTATTATGCCGATGAGGACAGCCACCAGTGTGCCTGCTGCCCCAGCTCTTGTGGGACATGAGAAGGGAGACACAGCCTGCAGCGTCACTCCTGCAGACTAGGCTGCTTCCAGCTAGGAAAAGAGTGCCTGCTCCAGTGCAGGGAAGGATAAGTGCTCAACACATTTTCCCCCATGTAATTCCACAGCCATCCCAGATATCAACTCATTTTAAATTTGAGGAAACTAAGATTCAGAAAACATAGAACCATGTTGAAGTCTCAGTGCTAGAAAGGAGCAAAGATGAACCAATTCATAAAAACAGAAGAGAAACAGGAGAGGCAGAGTGACCAAGTGAGTTAACACAAAAGGCTGTTTTTTCTTTATAATATCTATTTCTTGAGACAATTTTTCATTCATATGCTGAACTGCTTTTAAATATTTCTTCATGGTGGTTTTACCTTTCTCTGGTATCGCCTTGAATAGCTTAATAATAAATCTTCTGAATTCTTTATCTAATATTTTAAAGATTTCATCTTGGTTAGGATCCATTGCTGGAGAGCTAGTGTAATTCTTTCAGGGAGTTATAGAACCCTGTTTTGTCGTATTATCAGATTTACTTTTCTGGTTTCTTCTCATTTGGGTAAACTATTTCTTCTAATTTTTCTTGAATTTATGTTTGATTTGACTTTTTTTTTTAAATTTCCTTTTTCCTCTTAAGAATGTGACTTTTTGGGGAGTTATACCTGATATAAATGATGAATTGATGGGTGCTGACGAGTTGATGGGTGCAGCACACCAACATGGCACAAGTATACATATGTAACAAACCTGCACGCTATGCACATGTACCCTAGAACTTAAAGTATAATAAAAAAAAAAAAAAAGAATGTGACTTTTATCCTTAGAGTTAATAGTATCTTAATTTGGTTCTTGATGCTTTCAAGGATGAAGACTTTATAAGAATTGCTTGGTTATAGAGAGTCATTGTATGATGGCTTTCTCATATGCTTATTTTAGCAACAATGTGTTTTGTGTGTCAGCAAGTTCACTGTCTCTTATGGGGTTGGAATCATAGAGGTCTCTTAAGGCTTATCTCATTCCTCCATGGTGTACACTTCTTATTTATTTATTTTTCCCCAGTATTTTATTTACTGGTTTGATGGTTTGGGTTTCAGGCCAGTAGGAGATGTGTCCCTGCATAGAAACTGTTTGTGGCTAAAGCAGGTGGGTGAATGCAATACCCATGGATAGCAGAAGTCTCAGCCTTGACAAGGGTGACTGGAGGAACTCTCAGTGAGTCACTCTGAATTCTTACTAGGGAGAAGGCTTGGAGTCAGCCCAGTGACTCCTTCCAGGTCAGCAGGAAGGCTATCCACCTCTTAGATACACTCCAGTCCTAGTGCACTGGCTGTTCAGATGAGACAGGCATTTCTTTTCATCCATAGGAATGCTGATGTTCTAAGTAGAGAGAAATTGTGACTATCTCTTGAGCAAGTCTGAACCTGAAGGATGCTACACCTACGGGGATGTAGTCACCCTGACATGTTCCAGAATGGCTATCTATAGCTGTACCCACATCCACCTCCTGTGGGAGATGCCCCACTGTACCTGTGGTAATGGATGAGGAAAGAAAGATGTCCCCTTCTCCAAGACCCTTCATATGCACCAGAGCTCTCTGATTGTAGGGGTGAGCTCCAGACTCTCCCTGCTGAGTTCAACACTGCAACTGTGCCTCTGCTGAAAGAAACTTCCTGCCACTGGAGAGATCTAGTGCTCAAGGCCTGCCGTCCAGATTATTTTGTCGTGTGGGGTATTCTTTGATGTGATGCACTCTCAGTCCCCTAAGAATGGGAGTCCCTGGGAGCCAGACTGCTGTGAGTGTTTTTGTTCCTCTGGGTCTAGCCACTCAGTGAAGCTGCCACACTACAGGCTGGTAGTGGGGAATGTATGTAAAGGATCCAGTAATGTTACCTGTCCTCAAGTCTCCCAGCTGGGAGTAGTAGCATCAGCTCTAATGGGGGTGGCAGGGGAGTGATGGAGTCTCTGTGTGATTCCTTGGTTATACATAGTCTTAGTGTGTTGACTTTCTTCAGTGCTGGTTATAGTAGTCATCAACTGGTCACATGAAGATACTCAGGACCTCCTGGTTAGCCAGAGTGGTGTAGTTGAGGGTGATAGCTGAGGTCATTCAGCCATTTTCTACTTCCTGAGTAGTGTTATTCTACCAGCAGATGTTGTAATGAGCTGTGTTGACTGCCCTCCAGACAAGAGGTGGTGCTTGCAGAAGAACACCAGCTGTGATAGTAGCAGTGGGACTTTTGCTTACCTTATGTGGTCCAGGATGGGTCCTCTCATATCTCAGGCACTAGGTGGGGCCATATAGCTCCAAAAAGTTTCTAGTCTTTGTGTTAAGCTCCCAGGGCAACTGGTAAGGCAAAATCAGGTGGGGATTGAGGAAGGTCTGTTTGTGCTCTGACTCTCTGCCTTCAGGGAAAGCAGCAGCTCCTGTGAGTATTGGGGGATAGGGGTGTTTCTCTGGCCATTGGGTTGATGTTCCAGAGGGAAGTGCTGCTGCCTCTGCTTGACAGAAGGGTTTGCGCAAGGAGTGGAGTGCAGGCAGCAGCAACCCCACACAGATCCCACAGTTTTTGCAAGACAGATTCACTCCTGCAGTGTTCCACTGGCAGCAGCAAGCTAAGTTTCAGGCAGCCCACACCCAGAACTTGCAACTGCCCTGGGTCATAAGCTTTTCCTGTGGAGATCCCAAGTGCGACTTTGAGGCCATGCCCCTTCCCATTCACCAGCAAAGCTGGGTGTCCAACTCCTGTACTTGCAGCTACAGCCAACATTTACTTGTCCTCCACCTGCTGGCCCTAGCCAGAGGAGTTAATCCCCACCTGAGGTTATATTGTGGAACACAGTTGAGGACTTCTTTAAACCTGTGACCACTGGCTGAACTATTTGGCTAACCTCTGCAGAGTTCCCCATGGGGAATAATAAGGAATGACTTCCCTTGGTCCACACTGTGGATTGGGAGTATACACAAGGGCATTCCCATCATTGCTCTTACTTTTATGTTCTATGACCTTCCCCAGGTTTTTTCCTGCGCAGGCTGGAGAGAGTTGAGACCATTGCCTGTGGCCTGGACTTTCAGGCTCCCTGGCAGAGGGATGTGTCTTAGAGGCAGTCTCTTCCCCTCTCACATTCTGGGGACTCAGTCCATTACCTGACTCACAGTAAAGGCTGCACCCTGCTGATTCCTTCAAAAAGTCTGTTGATTCATTTGATTTTCCTGCTCAGTTATTGTGTCACTTCTTAAAAAAAGGTCACAGTGTGAATCTCTGCACAGTATTTTTTCCTTCCGAGTGAAGTATGTTAGCAATGCCTCTTATCTGTCATCTTGGAAAAATAAAACAAAACAAAACAAAGGAAAAACCTACTTTATCTTTTTTTGTGTGCTTCTGACAAATATACTCTGATACTATGTCGTGGATAGATTAAATATATATATATTTTTACCTATGTAACAAACTTGCACATTCTGCACATGTACTCCAGAACTCAAAATAAAAATAATTAAAAAAAATAAAAAAAACTTCCACCATTGTGGAAGACACTGTGGTGATTCCCCAAAGATCTAGAGGCAGAAATATTGTTCAACACAGCAATCCCATTACTGGGTAGATAGCTAAAGGAATATAAATCATTCTATTACAGAGGCTCATGCATGCATACATTCATTGCAGCACTATCACAATAGCAAAAACATGAAATCAACCTAAATTCTTATCAATGATAGACTGAATAAAGTAAATTTGGTACATATATACCATGGAATGCCATGCAGGTCATGTCCTTTGTGGGGACATGGATGGAGCTGGAAGCCATTATCCTTAGTGAACTAATGCAGGAACAGAAAGCCAAATACCACACATTCTCACTTATAAGTGGGAGATAAATGATGAGAACACATGGACATATGGGGGGCAACAACACACACTGGGGCCTGTTGGAGGGTGGAGTGTGAGAGGAGGGAAAGGATCAGAAAGAATAGCTAACAGATGCTGGGCTTAATGCCTGGGTGATGAGATGGTATGTGTAGCAAGTCACCATGGCACACACTTACCTATGTAACAAACCTGCACATGTACCCCTGAACTTAAAATAAAACTTAGAAATTAAAAAAATAATAACTAGAATATATAAAATTAACCAGAATAGAGATTAAAAGTTATTTTTTTCCTTTAAGCTCTATCAATTGAATGCCAAATATTCCAAATCACTATTTTTATTAATTATTTACAAATTGATTTTAACTATTTCAGGGTGCATATTACAATTTATTAAGCTACTTTTCACTTTGTTATATTACTAAGAATGTATTGATTTTTTATCTAAGATTGTATAATTAATTCTAATTGCATTGCATACTCTTTTCATAAGACATCAGAATTATCTAAGAAAAGGCTTAAGGGTCATTTGTCTTCTCTATTTTATTTTGAATTATCTTACTGTTTAAAATGACATAATATTAATATATTGGCGTTAGGAATATTCTTACTTTTCATCATTATTGAAATAATTTGACCACATATCAAAGAAGTTTACATGTTCATATGAGCTCATTTTAATACCTTAAATATAATTTTGTCCCATACTCCTGTGGAAGCTCGAACTATTATTTTTGGATGTTGGGGAGAAGACTACATCTTTGAAAAGACACAACTTAAGTTTAAAACTCAAAAAGAATATTAAGAGTTTGATATTTTGAGCACATTATATTCTTTCTGAGAGTAATTTAGTACTTTATTGGTCCTTTTGGATTTGAAAAATCTTTAAAAACATTTTCTTCTTTTTTCTTCATGAAAACAGTAGCAAGACAACTAAGCAAGGGTTAATTACTTGCACTATCATTGGATATAAATGCTTATATCCATTAGAAATACTTATAGCTAACATTTCTTTCCCTGCGAAGAACATTACCTCTCAGAGTGTAGAATATTTATCATTTCATTCAAATAGCTTATTGAATAAAGTCACTTTAAGAGTCTACTCTATTTAAACAGTCACAAAATTTTCTCCCTTTTTATTGGTATGTAATTAACATACAATACAATTTACCCTAATGTATATAATTCAATTTTTTTATCTTCACAAATTTTACAACCATCACTACTATCTAATTTTAGAATATTTTCATCACCTCATAGCCATCAGCAATTGTACCTCATACCTCCCACCCACATTCTCCTGGAAAATACTTGCTGTGGTTTAAGTATGATTTATTTGTTCCCACCATATCTCATGTTGAAATTTAATTTCCAGTGTTGGAGATGAAACCTAATGGGAGATGTTTTAGTCATTAGGGCATATCTCTCATGAATAGATTAATGCACTTTCTCAGGGTGGAATAAGCTCTCACTTGATTAGTTCCCACAAGAACTTGTATTTTAGTCAAAATGGACTAAGAACCTGGCTCCTCCCCTTCTCTCTTTTGCCTGCTTCTGGCCATGTAATCTCTGCACACACAGGCTCCCTTTCTCCTTCCACCATGAGTAAAACAACCTGAGGCCTTCACCAAAACCACAAAGATGCTGGTGCCATACTTCTTGTACAGTCTGCAAACTACAAGATAAATAAACCTTTTTATCTTTATAAATTACCCAGCATCATATATTTCTTTATAGTAACACAAAGTGGACTAAGACATTACTAATAAACTTATTGTTTGTATAGACTTGCCAATTCAGAATATTTAATATGAATTAAACCATGCAATGTATGGCCTTTGTATCTGGTTTCTTTCACTTAGCATATTTTCAAGGTTCATCTGTTTGGTTTCATGCATCAGTAATTATTTTTTCAAGTCTGAATAATATTCCATTTTACAGATTAGACCATATTTTGTTGTCTATTCATCAGATTTACACTTGGGTTGTTTCCTGTTTTTATTACTATAAAGTTGCTGTGGACATTTGGGTCTACATTTCTCTGTGGACATGTTTTCAGACCTCTTGATTCTATAGCTAGGAGTGAAATCGCTGGGTTATAATAATTCTATGTAAAAGTTTTTGTGAAAGTAGAAAATCATTTTTCTGAAGCACTTGTAAGATTTTATATTTCCACCAGCAGTCTATAAAGATCCCAATTCTTTCACATCCTTGCTAACACTTGTTCTTGTTCCTGTCCATCATGTCTAATCATAGCCATTCCGGGTGGTATGAAAATTTTACTGCTTTGCTTTTTATTTTCCTAATGCCTAATGATATTGAGCATCTCTCCAATGTGTTCATTTGTACCTATCCCTATCCCAGTACTACATAGTCTTGATTAATATATCTTTGTAGTAGGCTTTGAAATCGGAAAATGTGAGCGTATATCATTTTTCAAAATTTTTTGGTGGGATTATTCTAGGTTTCTTGCATTTACATATGAATTTTAGAATAAATTTGTCAATTTGTGAAAAAGGGTCAGCTGACATTTTAATAGAGATTGTATTGAATCTGTAGATTAATTGAAGAATATTGTCATCTTAACCATATTAAGTTGCAACCCATTAGTAGGAGATCTTTCTGTATTTATTCAAGTTTTCTTATTTTTTTAAACAGTATTTTGTAAGTTTTAGTTTATGAGGGTTGCATTCTTTGTTAAACTTGTTCCTGATTATTATACTTTTTTTGACGTTATTGTAAAGGGATTTTTAAAAAATTTTTATTACTCATGTGTAACCTTGTATCATTAATGTTGCTATACTTGTTTATAAGCTTAAATAATTGTTTTTAGTGTGTTTGAATTTTTTGTATACACCAAAGGCTTTTAAAATTGGAAAGAGTTCTACTCCTTCTATTGCTATCTGAATACATTTTATTTATTTATTTTTTTGCCCTATTGTGCTGACTGGAATCTCTAGTACAAGATTTTCAGTCTCTTTTTATTGAAGTTTGATGTTAGCTATGGGTATTATTATATACCCTTTAGCTGATTGGAAAAGTTTCTTTCTGATTCCGGTTATTGAGTGTTTTGTTATGAAAAGGTGTTAGATTTTGTCAAGTCCTTTTTTGATGTAACTGTTGAGATAATCATATGTTTTGTTTGTTTTTTCCTTGTTATCCTAATGAGAGAGTTTATTATTTTGATTAGGTTTCATATATTGAATTAAACATGCATTCCTGGAGTAAATCTCACTTAGTGATGTTGGAGAAGCCATTTTGTATGTTACAAGATTGGATTGCTAGCATTTCATTGGTGATTTTTGTATCTATATTAATGAGGGACATGAGGGATATTGGTTTGTTGTTTCCTTTCTTGTGAAGACTTTTTACTTTTAGTATCAGTGTAATACTGGCTGCATAGAATGAATTGAGAAGTGTTTCCTCCCATTCTATTTTTTTTTGTTGTTTGTTTGGAAGAATTTTCACAGGATTCTTTAATCTTTCTTTAGATATTTGGTTAAATTTACCAGTGAATCCATTTTGTTCTTTGCTTTTACTTGTAAACAAAATGGCTACAAGCTAAATCGCATTACTTGTTATGAATCTATTTAGATTCTCCATTTCTTCCTGAGTCTGTTCCAGTACTTAGAATCACTCCAGAAACATGTTCTGGGCTTATCTAATTTTTATCATATAATTTTTCATAGTATACTCACAGTTTTTTTTTCCTGTAGGACAGGTGGTAATGTCTGTCTACCTTTTCTGATTGTAAATGGATTCCTATCCTTTTTTGTTTAGTCAATATAAATGGATTTTTGTCAATTTTATTAAAGTTTTTGAAAAAACAACTTTTGGCTCATCTATTGTTCTTTTTATTCTATATTTTATTTATTTCTGCTATTATTCCTTTTTTTCTTCTGCTTGATTTGGATTTGCTCTGTTCTTATAGCTTCTTAAGGTAGAAGGTTGGTTATTTGTGGTACTTCTTTTTAATATAGAAGTTTATAGCTACATACTTCCATATGAAAACTGTCTTCACCTTCTATGCATTTATCAAAACATCACATGTGCCTCATAATTATATAGATCCACTATGTATCCATAAAAAATAAAAATTAAAAAAACTGTCTTGATTGTATTACATGTTTTGATATGTTGTGTTTTCATTTTCATTGATCTCTAAGTATTTTTCTAATTCCCATTGTGATTTATTCTTCAGAATATTTACTATTTAGAAGAGTTCTGTTTAATTCTTGCATATTCATGCATTTCTCAAATCTTTTTGATATTTATTTCTAATTAAATTTCATTGTATTCAAAGAACATACTTCACGTGATTTTTTTTTTTTTAACATTAATTGATACTTGTTTTTATGAAATAACATATAGTCTGTCCTGGAGAATGTTTAATGTGAAATTGAGAAAAATGTGTATTCTTCTGTTGTTGGATTGAATATACTGTTAGGTTCAGTTGGTTTATACTTTTTTGTTTGTTTGTTTGCTTGTTTATTTGAGATAGAGTCTCGCTCTTGTTTCCCAGGCTGGAGTGCCATGGCACAATCTCGGTTCACTGCAACCTCCACCCCTCAAGTTCAAGTGATTCTCCTGCCTCAGCCTCCTGAGTAGCTGTGATTAGAGGCACCTGCTACCATGCTCGGCTACTTTTTGTATTTTTAGTAGAGATGGGGTTTCATCATGTTTTCCGGGCTAGCAATTATATCTACTACAGAAATTGGGGCATGAAAGATCCAATTATTATTATTTTTTTACTAGTTTTTATTTTAGTTTATTTTCCAAAGCTGTTTTACTTTCTGTTTCAGTTTTAAAGAATAATTTTTCTATACAACACAAAACTTGGATAATGTCATTTGTTTTGCTTTGTTCTGCTTCATTTTTAATCCTTTGGATATACCATTCCATCACCTGCTGCCCCCATGTTTTCTGATAAGATATCATAGGATAATTCTTTTGCGGATCGCTTGTCCATAAGGTGCTGCTTCTCTTTTGCTAGTCTCAAGATTCTTTCTTTGGCTTTGATTTTGACATACTTCTATTTGAATTTATTTATTTTATTTTATTTTATTTTTTTTAGACAGAGTCTCGCTCTGTGGCCCAGGCTGGAGTGCAGTGGGGCGATCTCGGCTCACTGCAAGCTCTGCCTCCCGGGTTCACACCATTCTCCTGCCTCAGCCTCCCGAGTAGCTGGGACTACAGGCGTCCGTCACCACGCCCGGCTAATTTTTTTGTGTTTTTAGTAGAGACAGGGTTTCACTGTGTTAGCCAGGATGGTCTCGATCTCCTGACCTCATGATTCCCCTGCCTTGGCCTCCCAAAGTGCTGGGATTACAGGCGTGAGCCACCACTCTATTTGGATTTATTTGGGCCTATTTTATTTGGAGTTCAGTGAGATACTTAGAAACATAAGTTAATATTTTCCACAAAACTTGCGAGTATGTGGTCATTATTTCTCCAACCTCTTTCTGCCTTTATATCCTTTCTGAGACTCTGAGTTTGTGTAGATTGGGATGGTGGTTTTTGTTCCAGAGATCTTTTCACTTTTAAAAATTTGTTTTGTCTTTCTGCCTCTCAAACTGGATAATCTTTACCCATCTATTGTCTAAGTTTTCCTTATTTTACCTTCTACCTGCTAATATTTGCAATTAAGCCCCTAATAAATTTTTCATTTTATTTATTGTTCTTTTCAGCTATGGAATTTCTATTCAGTTCCTTTTTGTAATGTCAGTATCTTCAATTGTATTATTTACTTGGAAAAACATTATTCTCATACTCTCATTAGTCCTCTAGACATGGTTTCCTTTTGTTTCTTGATAATATTTAAAATAGTCAATTTAAAGTCTTTGTATAGTCAGTCCAATGCCTCTGCCTTCTGGGAGAAAATTTATTTACATAGCTATTCTTTTTATTTTTTTCTGTATATATGTTATAATTTCTTGTTTCTTTGCATTTTTTTCATGAATACTGGACATTTTGAATAATATGATGTGGCTACTCTGGAAATATCTCTTGGTCAGGATTTTCTGTTGTTGCTCTTTCTTGTTCGTTTCTGTTTGTTTGGTGACTTTGGGAATTAATTCTCTAAAGTCTACACAGCAGTCCTCGTCTATTCATGGTTCCACTTTCTATGGTTTCAGTTATCTGCATTCAACTGTAGTGCAAAAACATTAAATGGAAAATTCCAAAAATAAACAATTTATAAATTTTAAATTACATGCTATTTGGAGCAGTGTAATGAAATCTTACCTGGTCCATCCACCCAGGGTGTGAATTACCCCTTCATACAGTGTATCAACACCGTATACATTCACAACCAATTAGTTATTTAGCAGCCATCTTGGTTATCAGTTTATCTGTAATGGTATGGCAGTGCTTCTGTTTATGTAACTCTTACGTTGTTTAATAATGGCTCCCATGCACCAAGAGTAGTCATACAAACAACCAGATATCCCAAAGGAAAGGCATACAGTGCTTTCTTTAGGAGAAAAGGTAAAAGTTATTGACTTAATTAGGACAGAAAATAATCACAAGGTGAGGTTGCTATGATCCATGGTAAAAACACATTTTATATTTATTAATACACATAGGGTTTGGTATTATCTATGATCTCAGGTGTCAAATAGGAGTTCTAGATTGTATCCCCCATGTATTCTATTCATGTATGGCCTCTAAACCTAAGTTAGCTGAGTGGTCAGCTAGTGATTACGTAGAAATTTTATTAAGTGCCTGGTACCAATAAGTCTCCCAGAACTGAGAGATTCATTGTTTGTTGAGGCACATATTCAATACTCAGGTAGGCTGTTTAAACTCTGTCTTAGATTAACTTCCTGGTTTTATAGACCCTCATAATTAGCAAGAGGTGATAATTTAGAGACTTACAGGTTTTCCTGAGCATAAGAATGGCCCTAGTTATGAATACAGCCTATGAATGCATATGACTTTCTAGATTTTCAGGAATATTTCTGTGTTTTGAAAGACCCTTATGAATATCTCATTCCCTCGTTTTTCTTTTTAAACTTTTGGTTAGCCTATTGCTTTCTCAATTTGTTATCAGCCATCTCCATTAGCATTTTTTTTTCTTTTTTCAGGCAGCAGTAATTTTAATCAATTGCTTCTGATTATTTTAAACAATGCGTCCAGACAAAAGCTTGTTAAAACTATTCAAGTCAGTCAAATAAAGACTAAAAGAAGTGGGGTTTTGCAAAGAACCAGAAAGCGGGTGAAGTAATGGCAATTGTATGGAAATGGGGCTTTGAAGAAACCCTGAGACATTCTGTTCCCTCAGTGGCTGGAAGGTTATTGGTTTTCATCATAAAGGTTATTAATTTTTAAGGTCACTGTTTTAAAGGAAGTAAGGGAATAGGAATAGGGCAAGTTAAAATGTCATAAAACTTATTATTCTGATATTCTGTTGTTTTCCTTGATAAAGGTTTCCAAGATTGCTGTAAGAATTTAATTTCCAGAATTACAAAAATGTCAATTCTGATATTTTTGCCATTGATTTTGTTTCTTTTACAAAGGAGAGAATTTTTGAATTTTTTATTCTGTCATTCTCACTGTTGTCACCTCATGGTTTTATTGCTTGATGACTATAAGCCCATGATAATATAACAATTACAGTATATTCTTATGTCAGTTGTACTTTTTTCTTTGATAGTTCCTATATAAATGTTAACAAAAAATTTAGCAGATTCTTCCCCATTCTTCCATCATTTTCAACACACACACACACACACACACACTCTTTATGTCTGCTCTCAGACTAATGTACTTTATCTTGGAATACTATAATCAAATGTTGTGCTTCACTGTAAATGTGCTTTTTCCACTAAAAGGAATATATGCTAGATAGCTTTATACATATTCTAGTATCTCTAAAATTTGAACATAGGTTGACTATATACTTGTCTCCTTCTTCCCCATATCAAGAGAAATTATGTTATTATTTGTGCATAGATATATCTCAAATCCATTAAGGCTCAATTTTACATTATGACCATAATCAACCTCTAAATGACACTTTATTCATGGAAATAAAATCTTTCAGATTAAGTATTATTTTACAATTAAATTATATGTTGTTTTAAGTTAAAATTAGTTTTAAAAGTGATTTTAATCTTTAATTTTATAACATAAATAAAAATAGTAATATTAAAAAAAACCTTTTGAGTGATATAAAAATTTCAAATCTTCATTCATTCAATGTAATTTATTCAAAATTAAGTTAAAGATTAAGTTCTCTATATTTACCTTAACATCTTACCAATGGTTTTGCAAGAAAGTAACTACTTATATCTATCTTAGATAGAAGATTAACATGTCTTTCAATATTAATTTAAAAGATTATTTTCTATGGAAATTTATTATTTTACCATTTTCAATTGTTATAGGGTATATTTTTCACTAAATATGACAACACACTTCCAAAAGCCATAAAAACAATTATATTACCAAAACTACAATAAGCAGGATGAGGACTAATAAATGTATACAGATAGTGCATTAACATTATCCACTAATTTTCCATAGGAAAAAAATTTCTAAGGTATAGTTTATATTTTAGATCCATGATCTGCTAATGATAACTCAGGGGCTGCCCTTCCACAGGTTTTGTCAAACTGATTTAAAATATCTGTGGTAAAATTGAATTATTTGGTTAAAAAACAACATTCCTTCCAAGAAATAGACTTTTTATTTTTACTGTTAGAAGTCCCCTCTGTTTGGAGGAGCAAACTAATCTCTGTTCCTCATTCCTCAGCAGCAATCCTATGCTATAATTATGTTTACTCTCTCTTGATTTTATCTGTCACATTATCAATTACATTTATTTCCCTAAACAATCTACTATTTTGTTTTAGATGTTTTCAAAATAAAATCATGTTGAATTTATTCTCTTGCAGCTTGTTTTCTCTCTATATTATGTTATTGAGACTTATCTACATTGTTGAATGTAGTGTTTATTTTGCATTTACTTTCACTTCTTTATCGTTTTCAATTGTGGGAATGAAATGAGATGTATTTATATAATCTTCTGCCATTTAGACTGTTTCTTGTATTTTGCTATTGAGAACAGTATTAATAAAATCATGCTTTTACAGGCTTCCTGGTGAAAAACTGTAACTTTATTTAAGACATACATCCAGATAAGAAATTGCTGGATCAGGGTATGTGCATGTTTAACTTTACTAGGCAATACCACTTGTTTCTTCTACTTACAAATATATATATATATCTGTATCTTTATATACACCAGGCAAATATTTGAGAATACTCTCACATCCTTTGTTCTCTCCTTACCATTGATATACATTTACGTATATTATAATTTCATGCTAGATTATTATTGCTATATAATATTTTTTATATGGTCTCATCTAAGATAACATTTTAAAATACTTAAATTTATTTAATCAACTTTATTTCACATATTTCTCACAACATCTTCTGAATATATTTTATTGTATACATACTTTATTCAAAGTGATTTTTGAATATTTGACCATGTATATCAGATATTCAGGGAATTTTTATGTCTGAGCATATGCTTAATATAACAGTTCTATTAACATTCTATTCTTCCAATATTTATAAAGGTTGCATAAATTTATCTGGTATTATCACTGAAAAATCTTACATCATTCTGAGTTTTTAAATAAAAATACTCTTTTCTTCTGGAAGATTTTATAATTTTATTTTTTGTCATTGATATTTTATATTTTACTAGTGGTGTCAAGATTTGAAAATTCTTCTATTTCTCCTCTTTGGCATTTTAAGGGATCTTTAACTATGAAGGCCTACATGTATTTTTTGTAATGTGGTATGATATTTCTCTTATCTGTTTAGATATTTCTGATGCCCAGTTTTTGATATTTTCTCATTCTATAAGTCCCATGATCCAGGTGTTAAAACTTCTGCATTAGTTTTCAATTCTCTTCACTTTTCTTATATGTTATTAGTTAGTTTTCATTGTATTCCTGGGAGAACTTTTTAAGTTCTACAATTCCAGTTATATGTTTCAGTATAATATTCCATTTTAAAATTTGTTCTTCATGAGTAATCATTCTCTAATTATCCTATCTGCCATGGTTTTTAACTCTTTAATTTTCTGTGTGTATTTTGCTTGGGTATTTATCTTTTATTTTCATTTACCATAGTGCTGGTAGATGTATCTCTTTGTGTTTAATTTTTGCTCCTTATTGAATCTGTGATCCAGCCCATTGATTTCACTTATATATATCTATATATATAGATATATATACACTATATATAAATATATACAATATATAAAACATATATATATGCTTATGAGCTCATTTTTCTTGCAGTAAGCATTAGATAAGGACCACAGGATATCCTATAGTGTGTATCAGCACCATGACCACAAAGAAAGAACTAGGTAAAAATAAGTTCTGGAGCAGATAGACCCAGGCATGAGAAAACACCATGACCAGCCTTCCGAGGTGTGCTGATTTTAACCCTATGTCTACCAACTCAACAGGGATAAGATACCACCTCTAAGGGCAGGCTCTGAATGTCCTGAAACAAGATGCCAATCACTAATACTTGTGGAGCTAAATCATTTTCTGATATTATCCATAGTCATCTTTCTAGTTTTAAGGAGTCCTACGTTCTTGGCCAAATGGTATTAAATTGTCTGCATAGTTGCTGAAAATAGAAAGTAACTAAGTTTACTCATGTCAGTTGTTTTCAATCTTGCAAACTATAGGCTTTTCCTTGCCCAAAACAACCTTTTCATAATATAATTCAAGTCATATTCTGGACCCCATTACCACGGTCAAAAATAGCTAACTAAAATTCTTCATGAATTTCCTAGAAACAAAAAATCAGACTACGATGTTATTTGGCTGTGTTGATTGTTTAGTTTACAGAAAATTTCTAATGTACTCCATAATTTCATTATCATATGCATAGTGATTCATCATAGTTCAACAATATGTTTATACACAGAATTTTAATAGACTTCCAGATGAAGGGAAGCACACACCCGTTATTGGCTACTAAGTGTGTATGTATTCTGTTATAGTGTGTAAGATAATTGAGGGTGTTAAATTCTGCTAAGTATGCTATAATTTTCTTGTAATGTAGCAAATATGTATATAGAAAATATATATTTTAAAGGTGGTCTTCGATTTCAGCATTTTAAAAATAATTATCAATTCAAATCAGTGCAGCTCAAATTAGTATATTTAATTACATGTTTGAATATGACATCCTCCTTATTAATACTGGCCCTGAACTAGGAGTGATGTTGCTAGTATAGTCAGTGATGCATATTTAAGGGAAGGCAATATCTAATTCCTGAATATTCTTCCCTCTGAGATAAGACGCTTTGTATAGACCTTTGTGAAAATGTTCTCTCAGTCACCCACGATGACAAGCTGTGCTGCATTCAGTCTTTATAGTTATTGCTTAGAAATATGGTCATTGTCAGAAGACTAGACCTTTAGATTCACTTCTACTTTTATTCATCAATAAGTAGTATAAAGAGGGCAAGGCTGATGATGCAGTAAGTTTAAAAACTAATATGTTTGTATGTGAATGATTTACAAGTGATGTAAATTTAAATGACTACTGATATAATTAGAGATTTTTGTGTTACAAAATTGGTTTGAAAATTTCAGAGAATTGTAGACACCTCTTTTCTGTTTTTTTTCAAGGAGGAAAATTTGTACTTTTAAAATATTATATGTGAGGGACTATGAGTGGTATATTAGATATATATACATATTTATCTAGTTAAATTTAACTGCATTCATTACAGAAAGTATATATTTAATTTTCTTACTATAAATTTATATATTTTTTATTTCTTATTTCAGGCTGGTGAGTAATTGACTACCTACGGGGCTCTCTTTAGAGGTATATTTCATAAATAACTACATTTCTCCAGGAAATACCTATTTAAAACCAGTTCTTACAAGTTTTACAGCTCTGAAGCATGAACTATAAAAATTTCATGCTCCTGGGTAGATTCTAGTATTAGCTTCAAATAATCACTAAAAGCCTCTTTTACAGCAGATATAATTTTAAACCAAGCAGCATCTCCCAAGTCTAATGAATCTCTCTTCCTTACCTAGTCACTTTCATGAATCTCTCTCTCTCTGATGCACACAAGATGAATCTCTCTTTGATCCTAACATTAAGTGTGTGCATGAGAGTGAGATTCAATAACCATCTCAAATATGAAGTCTCAAACATCTACTATTTTTTTAAATCATGAGTTTATCATTCCAGTTTCTTTATTTTTTATCATGAGTTTATCTCGTTAATTTCTTTGTATCTTGGATTTAATCAGCAACCACTTCTGGCTACACTAATGCTTTCTTAGCACAATCTTGTTTGTCATAATTCAATAATGAGGAATAGAATTTATTAAGTGACTATTATTATCCTTATGGAAGGAAAGCAAAAACACATTATTAGAGTTCATTCAGACTACTTTAAAAAAATGCATAGATATACGGGTTCATTGTATATTTATGAATTATTATGATTTTGTTACCAAATTAATGTATTATTCCCCCCAAATAATTTACTTTTTAATCGAATGGAAACTTTTAGAGTTTAGGAAGGAAAGAAAATATATAACACTGACTCTTTGGGTGAGTCTTTTCTAAAGAGGATGTTGAGATGCATGGAGCTTACATTTAAACATGGCTTATATAAAGATTTCTTCCAAGAATAAAAACTTTAAAAATTCAAAAAACTGACATCTCATGTCATTTTCCAATTTAATCTAGCATATATCACTGCATTTTGTCCTTCTTTGGGTCTCGCTGAAAGAGGTAGTATAATGATACAGCCGAGGAACATGAGGACATTATAAGGGGGATGATCAAGGCTTATATTAAGAGAGGAAATTAAATTGGTGTACTTCAAATTGGTCCTACTGAGGCACTCCTCAAGTATTTTTGAATAATACTGATAATACATTTTGTAATTCAGAGCAGATAATCTGAATAACTTTAAATGGCATATTCATTTCAAAAAAGTCTTATATAGGTGGTATACTCTCTTGCCATTATTTTAAAATCCTTTAAAAAAAGCCTATTCCAGGTTGGGGTTACATGTTTAGATTTGCTATGTAGGTCAACTGTGTGTCACATTTATTTATTTATTTATTTATTTATTTATTTATTTATTT
>NW_012115833.1:1685014-1685252 GCF_000951035.1 Colobus angolensis palliatus | reverse complement strand
GCAATAAACATACGTGTGCATATGTTTTTATAGCAGCATGATTTATAATCCTTTGGGTATATAAAGGTATATATACCTTATATATATACCAGTAATGGGATGGCTGGGTCATATGGTACTTCTACATATACCAGTAATGGGATGGCTGGGTCATATGGTACTTCTACTTCTAGGTCCTTGAGGAATCGCCATACTGTTTTCCAAAATAGTTGAACTAGTTTAAAATCCCACCAACAGT
>NW_012115833.1:1667881-1680237 GCF_000951035.1 Colobus angolensis palliatus | reverse complement strand
TTTGCCTGGGTGTCAGCAGCAGAGGCTGCAGAAGATAGAATACTGCTGAAGAGCGAGTGTACCTATCTGATTCTTGCTTTGTAAGCTTCCTCTCAAGGGTGTACTCCACTGTGTGAGGTGTGGGGGATGTCTCCCAGTTAGGCTACTCAGGCGTCAGGGACCCACTTGAGCAGGAAGTCTGTCCGTTCTCAGATCTCAACTTCCCTGTTGGGAGATCCACTGCTCTCTTCAAAGGTGTCTTCTGTGTTGCTCGCGGTGGGAGCTGGAGACTGGAGCTGTTCCTATTCGGCCGTCTTGCTCCGCCCATCTGTGTGTCACATTTAAATTTGGCTTTTTTAAATTAGATAATATTTTTCACCCAGATAATAAGCATAATGCCAGATAGGCATTTTTCCTGATCCTCTTCCTCCTTTGACCCTTCCCCTTCAAATAGACCTCAGTGTCCATTATTCCTCTCTTAGTATTCATGTGTTCTCATTGTTTAGCTCCCACTTACTTATAAGTGAGAACATGAAGTTTGTAGTTCTCTGTTCCTGTGTTAGCTTCTTTGGGATAATGGCCTTTAGCTCTACGCATGTGGCTGAAAAGGACTTAATCTTGTTCTTTTTTATGGCTGTGTACTATTCCATGGTATACTTGTACTACATTTTTTTTAAACATTTATGTTGATTTCATAGCTTTGGTATTGTGAATAGTGCTGCAATAAACATTCACAAGCATGTGTCTTTAGGGTAGAACAATTTATTTTCCTTTGGGTACATGCCCAATAGGAGAATAGCTGACTTAAATAATTCTGCTTTAAGTTCTCTGAGGAATTGTCACACTGATTTCCACAATGGCTGAACTAATTCACACTCCTATCAGCAATGTGTAAGTGTTCCTTCTGTCCACATCCTCACCAACATCTGTTATTTCTTGACTTTTTAATGGTAGCCATTCTGGCTTGTGTAAGATGGTATCTATTGTGGTTTTTGACTTGCATTTGTCTAATGATTAGTGATGGTGAATGTCTTTTCATACGCTTCTTGCCCACATGTATGTCTTCTTTTGAAAAGTATCTATTCATGTTCTTTACCCACTTTTTAATGGAGTTGTTTGTTTGTTGCTTGTGAATTTAAGTTCCTTATAGATTATGGATATTAGACCTTGGTTGGATCCATAGTTTGCATGTATTTTGTCCCATTGTGCATGTTGTCTGTTTACTCAGTTTGTCATTTATTTTGCTGCAGAAGCTCTTTAGTTTAATTATATCTCATTTGTTAATTTCTGTTTTTTGTTGCAATTGCTTTTAGTGTTGTCATCATGGAACCTTTGCCAAGTCTCATATCCAGAATTATATTTCCTAGGTTATCTTCCAGGGTTTTCACTGTTTTCTGTTCCACATTTAAATCTTTAATTAATCTTGGGTTGATTTTTTTCATATGGCAAAAGGGTGGGATGCAATTTCAATCTTCTGCATATGGCTAGCCAGGTAAATCTGGCACCATTTATTGAATAGAGAGTCCATTCTCCATTCTTGTTTTTGTCAGCTTTGTTGAAGATCAGGTGGTTGAATATGTGTAGCATTATTTCTGGGTTCTCAATTCTGTTCCATTGGTTTACGTGTCTTTTTCTTTTCACCATACCACACTGTTTTTGTTACTGTAGCCTTGGAGTATAATTTGAAGTCAGATAATGTGATGCCTGCAGTTTTGTTATTTTTGCTTAGGGTTGCCATGGCTATTCAGGTTCTTTTCTAGTTTCACATGAATTTTAATTTTTATTTCTAATTCTGTGAAGAATGTAATTGGTAGTGTGGTAAGAATAGCACTGAATCTGTACATTGCTTCAGGCAGTATGGCCATTTTAACACTACTGATTTTTTCTATCCATGAGCTGGTCTTATTTTTTCTATTTGTTTTTGTCATCTTTAATTTCTTTGAGTGGTGTTTTGTAATTCTCATTGTAGAGATCTTTCCACTTCCTTGGTAATTGTATTCTTCAATTTTTAAAATTAATTTTGTGGCAATTGTGAATGAAATTCTATTTCTGATTTGGCTCTTCACTTGTCTGTTGTTGGTGTTTAAGAATGCTACTGATTTTTCTATGTTGATCTTGTATTCTGAAACTTTGCAGAAGTTCTTCTTAAGCTCAAGAAGCTTTTGAGCAGAGACAATGGGGTTTTCTGCATCTAGAATCACATTGTCTGCAAACAGAAATAGGCTGACATTCTGTCTTCATATTTGGATGTCTTTTATTTCTTTCTCTTGACTGATTGCTCTGGTCAGGACTTCCAATATTGTGCTGTATTGTGTCAATTTTCAAGAGAAATGTTTTCAGCTTTTTCCCATTCAGTATGTTGGCTGTGGGTTTGTCATAGATGGTGCCTATGATTTTGAAGTATATTTCTTCAATGCCTAATTTATTGAGGGTTTTTAATATGAAAGGAAGTTGAATTTTATCAAAAGCCTGCTCTGCATCTATTGAGATAATCATGTGGTTTTTGTTTCTATTTCTGTGTTTCTGATGAATCACATTTATTGATTTGCTTATGTTAAACTAACCTTGAATCTCAGAGATAAAGTCCACTGGAACATAGTGGATTAGTTTTTTGATGTGCTGTTGGATTCAGTGTCCTACTATTTTGTTGAGGATATTTGAGTCTATATTCATCAAAAGTATTGGCCTGTACTTTTTTTTCTTCTTGTGTCTCTACTAGGTTTCGGTATCAGGACAATGCTGGCCTCATAGGATGAGTTGGGGGAGGAGTCCCTCATCCTCAATTTTTTGTAAGAATTCCAATAAGAATGGTACCAGCTCTTTATATACATCTAGAACAATTCGACTGTGAATTCATCTGGTCCTGGGTTTTTTGGTTGGTAGGCTTTTTTTTCAGATTTGATTTTGTATTTGTTATTATTCTGTTCAGAGAGTCAATGTCTTCCTCCTTCCATCTTGAAAAGTTGTATATGTTCAGGAATTTATTCATTTCTTTTAGATTTTAAAGTTTGTGTGCAGAGAGATATTTATAGTAGTCTCTGTGGGGGGTGGTTTTTGTTTTTGTACTTTCTGTGTGGTTAGTGGTAATGCCCACTTTGTCATTTTTAATTGTGTTTATTTGGATCTTCTTCTTCTTTTTTTTTTTTTTTTTTTACTATTATAGCTAGCAGTCTATCTATCTTATCCTTTTATTTTTCAAAAAAAAAAAAAAAAAAAAAGTTCTGGTGTTGTTGATCATTTCTATAGCTTTCTGTGTCTCAAACTCCTTCTGTTTAGCTCTGATTTTGGTTATTTCTTGTCTTCTGCTACCTTTAGGATTTATTTGCTCTTGCTACTATAGTTCCCCCAGTTGCAATAATAGATCATTAATTTGAGATCTTTCTAACTTTTTAATATGGGTGTTTAGTGCTACAAACTTCCCTCTTAACACTGCCTTAACTGTGCCCCAGAGATTTTGATATGTTGTTTCTTTGTTCTTTTTAGTTTCAAATAATTATTGACTTCTGCCTTAATTGTATTCCTTACCCAAAAGTCATTCAGGAGCAGGTTGTTTAATTTTCATGTTAGTGTATGTTTTTGAGTGACTTCCTTAGGATTGATTTCCATTTTTATTGTTGTAGTCTGAGGCTATGTTTTGCATAATTTCTATTTTTTTAAAATTTGCTGAGTATTGTTTTATGTCTGATTGTGTGGTTGAGTTTGGAGTATGTGCCATGTGGCAACAAAAAGAATGTTTATTCTTCTATTTTGGCTGAATAGTTCTGCAGATGTTGATAACATCCATTTGGTCAAGTGATACATTCAGCTCCTGAATATCTTTGTTAGATTTCTGCCTCAATTATCTCTTTAACACTGTTAGTGGGGTATTGACTTCTTCCACTATTACTGTGTGGAAATCTATGTCTATGTGTAGGTCTCTGAGAACTTGCTTTATGAATCTGTGTGCTCCTGTGTTAGGGGCATATTTATTTAAAATAAGTTTTCTTGTTGAATTGAACCATTTACCATTATATATTGTCTGTCTTTATTTTTTTGTCTTTGTTTGTTTAAAGTCTATTTTATCTGAAATTAGAATTGTGACCCCTGCTTTTTTGTTTTCTTCTTTCCAGGTAGATTTTTCTCCATCCCTTTATTTCGAGCCCATGTATGTCACTGCATGTGAAAGAGGTCTCTTGAAGACAGTAAGACATTAGGTCTTGCTTCTTTATCCAGCTTTCCACTTTATACCTTTTAATTGGGGCATTTAACTCATTTACAATCAAGGTTAGTATTGATATGTGCAGGTTTTTCCTGTTATTGTGTTTTTAGCTAGTTAATATGCAGACTAGTTTGTGTGGCAGCTTTATAGTGTCGCTGGTTTGTGTACTTAAGTGTAATTTTAGTGCTCCTTTCAGGATCTCTTGTAAGGCAGTTCTGGTGGTATTGGATTCCCTAAGGATTTGCTTGTCTAAAAAGAATCTTATTTATCCTTCACTTGAGCGAGCAATTTTGGTTGGATATAAAATTCTTGTTTGGAATTTTTTTATAATAATGATGAATATAGGTCCCCAATCTCTTCTGGCATGTGGGGTTTCTGCTATTAGCCTGATGTGGCTTCCTTTGTAGGTGACCAACCCCTTCTCTCTAGCTGCCTTTAAAAGGTTTCCTTTCATTTTTGATCTTGGAGTAACTAATAATTATGGGTCTTGGGGATTCTCTTCTTCTATAATACCTTGCAGGGTTTCTCTGCATTTTTTGGATTTAAATGTTGGTTTCTGTAGAGATGTTGGGGAAATTTTCATGGATGATACCCTGAAGGATGTTTTCCAAGTTGCTTGCTTTTCTCTGTCTGTTTCGAGGACAACCTTGAGTTGTATGTTCGTTCTCATACGTAATCCTTTATTTCTCAGAGGTTTTGTTCATTCTTTTTCATTATTTTGTGCTTGTTTGTTTGACTGCATTATTTCAGGGAGCGAGTCTGAGCTCTGAGATTTTTTCAGCTTTGTCTATTCTGCTGTTAATAGCCGGGACTGCATTATGCAATTCTTATAATATGTTTTTTAGCTCCGTCAGATCAGTTAGGTTCGTTTTTGTGATGACTATTTTGTCTATGATCTCCCGTATCATTTTATTTTGATTCTTAGCTTCCTTGGATTTGGTTTCAACATTCTCTTAAATCTTGATAATCTTCATTCCTATCCATATTCTGAATTCTATTTCTATAATTTCAGCCATTTCAGCTCTGTTAAGAACACTTCCTGGGGAACTAGTCTGGTTGCTTGGAGAAAAGAAGGCACTCTGAGTCTTTGAATTGTCAGATTTCTTATACTGGGGCTTTCTTATTTCTGTGGGCTGATGTTCCTTTCAATCTTTGAAGCTGCTGGACATTGAATGAACTTTTTTGCTTTATTTTTTTTTTCTTCTGTAATTCCCTTAGGTGTTTGGTTTTGGAATAAGGTGGGTTCAGTTCACTAGCTTTGATTCTAGTTCACTCCTATGTCAGGAAGGAGCCCCTCTAATTACTATGAACACCCGCCTTGCCATCTGGTTGCTTCCTGGGACAAAAGCAAACTGTGCTAGCTGGCTGAGTTCCCACAGAAGTGGGACCTGTGGACCAGAAGAACTAGCAGGCATTGCCCAACTGACTACCAGTGGTGGGGGTGAGTGGAGCCACATGCTCTGCATTCTGGGATAACAGGATGCTCTGCTGTTTAGCTAAGTTCGCATGGAAGTGGGAATGCTGAGCTAGAAGATCTAACAGGTATTACTCTCCTGGCTGGGACTGTGGGCAGGAAACACTAGCAAACCTTACCCGCCTTGATACTAGTGGTGCGGATGGGTGAAACAGCTGTCTGTGTTTGGGCTGAAGAAGGTCTGTTGGGCCTGAAGCTATTGAACAATCTTCCTGCCTCCAGGCACCACAACTGTGGCCTCAAATGGGGCTATGGCACTGGAACTGGTGTGTTCTGAGGCCCAAGACTTACTGAGATCCCCAACATTGCCCTTGCTTGCCCAGGTGGCTCTCTGCTGCAGTCCAGAAGCATGCTGAGATGGTGTGAGGGTCCAGAGGGATTTTCTCATCCCCAGTCTTGCACAGGTCCCTGTGCAGAGCACAAATCCTACTAGGGCTCTCATTGACTCACCCTTTCTCATGTTGGCAAGGTTCTCTTGGCATTATGCTGAACCCAGACAGACTGGTGTCAAGCTTTGCCCCATTCTCTCTGTGTCCCTGCTGCCTTGATGGATGCTCATGTGGTTTCTTCCATGATCAGTGATATTATTTGGCTGTGTCCCCACCCAAATTTCATCTTGAATTCCCATTTGTTTTGGGAGGGACCCAGTGGGAGGTAATTGAATCACAGAGGCAAGTCTTTCCTGTGCTGTTCTCATGATAGTGAATACGTCTCATCAGATCTGATGGTTTTATAAAGAGGAGTTCCCCTGCACAAGCTCTCTCTCTCTTTGCCTATTGCCCTTCATGTAAGATGTAACTTGCACCTCTCTGCCTTCCACCATGATTGTGAGGCTTCCCCAGCCATGTGGAACTGTAAGCCCATTAAACTTCTTTATTTTGTAAATTGCCCTGTCTCAGGTATGTCTTTATCAGCAGCGTGAAAATGGACAATACAATCAGCCTGCAGGGTCAGTGTTCGGTAGCCCTTTTGTTTCCTCTCATTGAGAGTGGTACACAGGAGATGCTTCTAGTCTGCCATCTTGGCCCTGCCCCGAAAGCCTAAAATCATTTAAGTCCCCAAAGAATTATATTCATCTCTCAAATGAAACTGTCTTAGTAAATACAAACTTTCTGGGAATTACAAGAATTTATAATCCAGCCTGTCAGTTGAGACTTCAAAAATCTTGCTATATGTTTTGGCCAGCTGTTTTTCTTATATATCTCAATACTTGTTTCAACCTTAACATTTCCCCTTAAACTTTACCCACCTCTCTCTTCTAGACCTTTCTTCATAGGTCATCGTGGCCTAACTACTTCAAATGCTTGCCCTTTATTCTCATCTGAACACTATTCACATCTCTGCTCATCCTCATCTTCCATCCAGTTCAACTGATTATGTTATCCATCCCCTTTTTGAGGCTTAACTCTTCTGCCTGTATGATTGATGCTCTCCTTGTTCATCTCCTCAGTAGTATATATTCTGGATCCCAATAAAAATTAGCAGCTTTGGGGTTTACTTTGAAAAGGGCCTGTAGAAGCACATCCAGAAAAGAGAAAGTTGCCTCCAAAATCCAAATAGGACCACTAGGCATGGTGCAATTTTTTTCTGGAGTAGGGGCTGAAGTGGTAACTCATTCTCCATCTTAGAGGGCAGTAACTTTATGTGCCCCAAATCAATGGACCCTTAGAAATTTCACTAAATTAAAAGGTCCCTGACTTTTTGTCAAATTTATTTGCCATCCTCTGATGCATATATATCTTACTAATAATATTAGAATACTTGCTATTTATGTGTGTGTTGTGCTTCTTTGGAAAACCCTAACTGATAGGGATTTGGGTACTGACAATGGTTCTAGAGAAATAGAATTTTCAGAATAAACTTTCTAAATTAGTTCTGGTTTTCTAGAATTATTTTCCTAATCTGATTATACTTAAAACACTAATATTATTTCCAGTGGCAAATAGGTCACTGATTGAAAATATTATGATATGGTTCTATCATAACAATGATATGCAAAATACCATCATTGTATATTCATAATCAAATATATACAAAGGACAACGTTCTGGACCACCACATATTTGAGAGATTAGAATATTTTTGTCAAATCAATGAACATGAATATATTGGCTGGTTACTTCTGTTTGTGTTACCTAACTTTATCGCATTCTGATCATTCATAATAGATCCATTGAGGCTGTAAATATCATCAGGGTTATTCTCTAAACTTCAACTACTAGATTCCCCAAATACCATCTGGCACCACTCTTTCTGTTCCAATTGCTAATGGTTCTTCTTTAATCCCCAAAACTGAGACACTACTTATTTACCTATAAAAATTGGCCATCTCTTTTGGCTTGTGTATGTAGTTTAGCAGTTCACAGTTGTTATAATGAAACCATTTACATCAATCATTTTTCTTATGTTTCCCTTCCAGTAACACTAACTATCAATTTAGAAGTTTCCTCCTCAGTTTTGACTTGTGTCATTTTGACCACGTTTATAAATACGTGTTATGAGGTCAATATTAATGATAACATACCCTTTAAGCTTTTGCTCAGTTATCTTTACTGACTTCCTATTTAATTGACCCAGATTAGAAAACTGATACTAGTGGCTCCTCATGTAATTTGGGACAATTTCTCCGCCTTAGAACAATTGTTAAAGGTTTTCCAGAACACACCCACAAAATTTAATGTCAACAATTCAATTATTTACTGGTTATTCTTCCCTATATACATTAAAGCATTCTAATAATTTTTATGTGGCTGAGACTCACATGTGTTGACACCATGTTGATTTGTAGTGTAATCTCAAGAGAAAAGAAAAGGCATCTCCATTAGAGAAGTAGTATTTTTGATTCCTTGGGCTAAGCATCTGCTTATAAACCACACAGTATGCTTCATTATAGGATTCAGTTCAATTTTCTCTAAATTAAAGTAGGAACATAGTGTTTGTGAATAATATATCCTGCTATATGTCAGGCTCACTACCACCAGCTTCTGAAATAGCTTATTACTCTTAACACTCATGAGATGAGTTTGATGAAAGACCATAATAGAGTATATGTGTTTATGTTTGTAGATAAACATATACTTAGGCATCACTCAAAATGAGCTAGACTTAGGTGAACTTTGGTGGTTGTATTTAGGGTCATTATTACTACATTGATAGATACATATTATATCAGTTTTATTTTTCTTTCTCTCTTTTTTTTTTTTTGACCACTATATACACTTCGTACTAGATCACAACCTTAATAAGCTTAGGCTGTTCATAATTCCTGAACTAGATCAAAATAAACTTCTGTGATGTCTTGAAGAATGTTCAGAGCTTTCTGAGCAAAAACTAGAAGTACAAGTTGAAATTCTGTCTTTTGATTTGCCATCATTGTCTAAAATATAATTTTAGGTTTAGAATATGCAATAATGTATACTAAATCTATGGCTGACATAAATTTGTATTAAATCTAGGGTCAAATAGTCCTAATTGGAACCATTTAGTCCATTGGATAATTTCATCATTCTATGTGTACTATTTGATAGTCTCCTCTTGTTTTTCTTCTCCTGGATCTCAACTTTACATAAGTCTAAAGAGTCCAGCTAGACATATACACTCCCTTTATATTTGCTAGAGTCAAGAAGATGATGATTAGTTACAATCAATGTACATTTGTCATGATTCTTCAGAGACACAGAAATAATAAGAGAGAAAGTGAGTGAGTGTGTGTTTGCATATATATATAAAGTGATCTGTTTTAAAGAATGGACTCATGTGAATAAGGAGGCTGGTAAGTCCAAAATTTGCAGACTGAAGACTAATCAAGAGCCAATACTGAAGTTCAAGTCTGAAGATCATCTGTCAACTGAATTCCTTCTTGCTGGGGAAAAGTCAGTCTTTTGTTCTTTTCAAGCATTCAATTGATCAAATGAAACCCACCCACATTATGGAGGGACATCTGCTTTACCTAAATTTTACTCACTGATTTAAATTATAATCTCATTCATAAAGAACCCTCACAGAAACATCCAGAAAAAATGTTTGATTATATATCTGGGGACTGTGTCCCAGCCAACTCAACTCATAAAATTAACTATCACACTAACGTAAGTCAATACTCTTTCTTTCAGCCCAAATAGCCCTCTATGGAGTAGTGTAGCTTTAATAGTGCCTGAATTGAGTTTTATTTTATCTGTACATGAGTTAAGCACATAGAAGTACAAAAAATGTTGTGATAACACTCATTCTCCAGGGTTTTTCATAAATGAAAAGTCACCTACCGTATAAGGTCATAACTTGTTTCCTTCTTTAAAGTAAGTACAGAACCTGTGAATATTACCTTATATGGCAATGGGCTAATTTGGCATTTCATGGCAAAAGATGTGATTAAATTTTGTGTTTGAGATGGAAAAATATCACTGTATTAATTCGTTGTCACACTGCTATCAAAAACTGCTTGAGATTGGGTAATTTATAAAGAATAGAGGTTTAATTGACTTATTGCTCTCTATGGCTAGGGAGGCCTCAGGAAACTTAAAAACATTGTGGAAGGTTAAGGGGAAGCAAATATCTTCTTCACAAGGCATCAGGAGACAGAAGAGCACGTGAGAGCATAGGAAAAACTACAATTTTTAAAACCATCAGGTCTCTTGAGAGTTTACTCACTATCACGAGAATAGCATGGGGAACCATCACCGTAATCTAATCACTCCCCACCAGGTGTCTACCTCAACACCTGGGAATTACAATTCCTGGTAAGATTTGAGTGAGGACACAAAGCCAAACCATATCCATCCCATATTATCCAACTGAACACTAAACACAACCACTAGTATAATTTTTTAAGAGGTAGGCAGAAGGAAATGTTAAGACAGGAGACATGGAAATATGACCGAAGAGGAAGCGATTGGAATGATGTAGCCAAAGAATTCCAACATCTACCAGAAGTTGGAAGAGACAAGGAATGGGATTTTCCCTTAGGACCTTCAGTGGAAGTATGGCCTTGCTGACACCTTGATTATTGTCTAGTGAGACTCATTTCAGACTTCTGCCTCCAGAACTGTGTGAGAATAGATGTACCTGTTTTGAGAAACAAAAGATTGTGAAAACTTGTTATAAAGCCACAGGAAACAAACATAGAAGATAAAATTACCTTGATTTCTCTCTTATGTGAGGGGAGATTCCTACTAGGACCTTTCGTTTAAAATAAACCTCCAGAATCCAAAATGTACAATTCCCAAAAATAAATGAAAATCTTTAAGATTGTTTCCCCAAAAACTGATTATTAGTGTTGGTTAACGAGGCCAGTAGATTTCAGATGTATTTTGTCAATAATAAATGGCCACTTTTCAATTGGGTTTCTTATCAGCCACATAAGGAAATTGGTTAATGAAGTTTAACAGGGATACCTACCAATCTATGGGTATGATCCCACCTATGGACACAACTGAGTTTATGGCCTTAGAGTCCTATGGAGATAAGACATTGTTATTTTTGTTTGATGTTTGGACCACATATCACAGCATACTTTTTAATATAGTCCATATCTAGGCCACCTTTTAATCAGAAGTATGTATTTGCTCCCACTACTCAGGAAATTGGCTTGATATAAAGGAATATACATTCTTACAATTGAGTAATACCATAAATAACAGTTAACTTAAATAATTTCTCTCTCTTCTTCAATACAATATTATTAAGCTCTATATGTAGACCGTTAATAATCTATTTATCCTGTTAAGGTAGATGTCTTTAATTATATAGGGTCATGTAAACCTATTTCAATTTTGAGGACTCTGGAGAATTTCAGTAGCTTAGCAAATGTTCTTGTTTCTCTAACAATGCCAGAAGGATCAGAAGCCTTTAATAAATTGGATATGTATCCCCACATTCAAGCCATTGGAGAATTCCAGTAGTTTAGCCAATATTTCCATTTCTCTACCAATGCCAGAAGGATGTGAAGAATTTTATAAGTCAGATATGCACCTCACATTCAAGATGAAAACCAACACAACATTTCTCTCAATTCTACTCCAGGGATGACCTCAGGGACAATTTGGACTAGAGGTTTTCTAACTAGAGCAGGGATCTCTACTATTTGTTTGAGTGTATTACTTTTTCTTCCTCAAATTTGGAAAGAAGCAGTAGGCACATTCCTTTGGGCTTTCTTAACTCGATTATGAAACTTATTTCTCATTACTCTGTTGTGTTTGGGAATCTTCAAACAAAAATACTGTAGCTATTTAGAAATGTTTCTATTCGTTATTGAAATGGGAGAGCTCCCTGCTTCCCTCACAGGACATGCGACTGGGTGTGGCTCCTCTGTTTGGTTGCCCTGAAGCTCAAACCCATAGAAGGAACATGCAGACAGGCAGGTGCAGAGGCCGAGGTGAGTGCCTCAGGCTGTTGGTCCTGCAGAAGTGTCTAAGGGTGGAAGTGGGTGTCTGCAACTCCTTTGTTGCAAAGTTCTTTCTGATTTGCTGTCTGCAGATGGCTTGTGTGTTAGTTCAATGGACTCTCTGCCTTATTTCAAGGGCAGAGGACCAGTGTGACAGCCTTCTGCATCCTGAGATCTTACCCAGTGTCCTGAAGAATCAAATTACCTATGGGCTCAAAGGATGAGTGTAAGGTTTTTATTTATTTATTTATTTATTTTTATTATACTTTAAGTTCTAGTGTACATGTGCACAACGTGCAGGTTTGTTACATATGTATACATGTGCC
>NW_012115833.1:1658191-1666541 GCF_000951035.1 Colobus angolensis palliatus | reverse complement strand
TTTCTACATATGGCTAGCCAGTTTTCCCAGCACCATTTATTAAATAGGGAATCCTTTCCCCATTTCTTATTTTTGTCAGGTTTGTCAAAGATCAGATGGTTGTGGATGTGTGGTATTATTTCTGAGGGCTCTGTTTTCTTCAATTGGTCTATATCTCTGTTTTGGTACCAGTACCATGCTGTTTTGATTACTGTAGCCTTATAGTATAGTTTGAAGTCAGGTAGTGTGATGTCTCTAACTTTGTTCTTTTGGCTTAGGATTGTCTTGGCAATACGAGCTCTTTTTTGGTTCCATATGAAATGTAAAGTAGTTTTTATAGTTCTGTGAAGAAAATCATTGGTAGCTTAATGGGGATGGCATTGAATCTATAAATTACCTTGGGCAGTATGGCCATTTTCATGATATTGATTCTTCCTATCCATGAACATGGAATGTTCTTCCATTTGTTTGTGTCCTCTTTTATTTCACTGAGCAGTGGTTTGTAGTTCTCCTTGAAGAGGTTCTTTATATCCCTTGTAAGTTATATTCCTAGGTATTTTATTCTCTTTGAAGCAATTGTGAATGAGAGTTCACTCATGATTTGGCTCTTTGTCTGTTATTGGTGTATAAGAATGATTGTGATTTTTCACACATTGATTTTGTATCCTGAGACTGCTGAAGTTGCTTATCAGCTTGAGGAGATTTGGGGCTGAGATGACGGGGCTTTCTAAATATACAATCACGTCATCTGCAAACAGGGACAATTTGACTTCCTCTTTTCCTAATTGAATACCCTTTATTTCTTTCTCCTGCCTGATTGCCCTGGCCAGAACTTCCAACACAATGTTTAATAGGAGTAGTGAGAGAGGGCATCTCTGTCTTGTGCCAGTATGGAAAGGGAATGCTTCTGGTTTTTCCCATTCGGTATGATATTGGCTGTGAGTCTGTGATAAGTAGGTCTTATTGTTTTAAGATACGTTCCATCAATACCGTTTGCTAAGATCCTTGGGAAAGCGTAGTATTAGTATTAGGGTGAGAGTGACCCGATTTTCCAGGTGCTGTGTGTCACGGTTTCCCTTGGCTAGGAAAGGGAATTCCCTCAGCCCTTGTGCTTCCTGGGTGAGGTGATGCTTCGCCCTGCTTCTGCCCTTGCTCGGTGGGCTGCATCCCCTGTCCTGCACCCACTGTCTGACACGCCCCAGTGAGATGAACCCGGTACCTCAGTTGGAAATGCAGAAATCACCTGTCTTCTGCGTTGCTCACGCTGGGAACTGTAGCCTGGAGCTCTTCCTATTTGACCATCTTGCAACCGCCCCCCAAGTGCATGGTTTTATTGAGTGGTGGAGGTGACTCTCAGCAAGATGGATGAAAAGGTGATCTACCCCAGGAGTCAGGCCACCCAGAAGCCAGACTCTTCTCTGACTGCTCCCAACCATACTTGGCTTGTCATCCAGACATCCCTCCTCTTCTCTCTTTCTCTGCCATGTCATTCCACTGTCGCTGGTCTGCTGATCTGCTCTGGAGCTTGGGATACTGGGTTTATATGGGGACAGGATAGGGGTTGTGGTGGGCCAAAAGGCAACTTTTTGAACATGAAAACAGAAATGCCTGTTTTGATTTAAGGCCGCATTTATCCAGGTTAGAGGGTGGGGCCTTTGCTGGAAAGCCATCTTTTTCCACTCAGTATTTCCCTGTCTCTTGTCCGTATTATTTCTCCCTCTGAAGAGGTACATCTAATTACCATTAGAATATTAATAATTACCAATGTTAGCTAATTCCTGTTGACAGGGGGCATTGTTCTGGGGAAAGCAGCAGTCAGATTCCTCACAGAGGTCTACCTAAGGGTCCCCAGCAAAGGGGAGCTATCGTCTGAGGCTCCGGTTACCTGAGTGTTTGAAGTTCGATGACCTCTAGGTGTAAGATAAAAAAACAAGTTTTATAAGTTAAGTATGCATGGGTTAAACATGTGTATTACACAAGGAAATAATATAGTGCCAATGACTATAGAGATAAGAAGTGAAATATACTAATTATTCTAAAAACACTATTGTGCCCTTTGGTATAGAACAGATGTAAGAATAGCAACCATAGACAAAACTATAAAGAGGATATCCACAGAATGTCGATTACTAATACTTATCTTTTGTGATTTTTTAGCCTGAGGTCACTGATCTCTTCACATTGGTACTTTGGGTACTCTTCTGGGTTGACAGAGGTAAATCTATCGGTTTCCCAGGCCCTTACTCTGGTACAATGAATTCAAGGCTCTATTCCAGTGACTTACTGTAAAAGATCAAGGTGGCCACTTTCAGGAGGTTCTCTAACATACTATCTTGTCCCAGGGTATTTCTGCAGCTTCCTCCTGATAACAGGGGCTACCCAAGTAACAAATTTATCCTTTAGAATTAGTTGTCCCTTGACTGATTCAGGAGATAGAGAGGTGTGTTATATCAAGGCTTCTCTTAGCCTTTCCAATATGGCAGTTGGATTTTTATCAAATCCATGGTCGATTGTAGATAACCTAGAGTGATTGAGAGGCTTGGTCTTAGTCCTACGTAAGCCCTCCATTATGCACACCTGAAAGTGTTTCCTTTTTCAGTCTTCCATTTCATCACTGGGATCCCATCCAGGGGTCATTCACTGGTACTACATTTTTATCCAGCTGGCTAATGTTTGCCCCCTTCCCTGATGCTATATGTAATACAAAGCTCATTCCCAAATCTCTCTACCATTTGTAGATTGACTTGCTTCTCAGTGTCCATCAGTATCTGATTCAAAAGTAACATAACAGTTCTGCAGGAGAGTTCAAATATTTGGGTGAAATTCTGGAAAGCCTCTATATATCTGTCAGGGTCATCTGAAAACTTATAAAGATGCTCTTTAATTTGACTTAAGTCTTGCAGAGAGAAGGGGATCTGGACCTACTGGGGCCAAATCCCCCAGACATCTGTTAGAGGGACAAGAGTGAAACTGGGGCTTGTTTAGGGCAAAGATTTCTAGAAGGGGGCAAGTGAGAGGCTGAAGCTGGATAGGGAGATCAGCATGAACCCGGAGGAGCAGGGTTGGAGCGAGCTGGCTCCTCTACTAGGAGAACCTCTGGCATTTGTTTCCTTAGTTCCCTGAGATTGTCCCTGGCAGCCTCTCCTAAGATGGTAAACAGGAGAGCTAAAACAATCCCATAGTGTCAGCAAAGGTTGGAATTGCCCTGTAAAGTAGAGAAATCCTGCTTGTATGGGGCCTCAGACCACTTGTCCTCATGTTTATAGAAAAGGTCCAATTGCCACACGATATATAAATGAATGGTTCCTTCCTGAGGCCAGACCAGTCATTGCTGTAAATCATAATTTGGCCAAATCTTTGTACAGAGGGCTATGAGGCACTTTTCTCCAGATCCTGAGCGTCAAAGCATTCCCAATGGATCTGGATATACTCCAGAGGAGTATAAGCTGGGGTCCATGAGGAGAGCTAGTTACCCATTCTGAAAGACAGGTAACTAGTGGCATCCCTCATTTCCCTTCTTTCTTTCAGTGAAAACTTGAGGTGTGATGGAGAGAGAAAGAAACATACATCTTTCCTTTCCATCTTTTTATCCCCGAGTCCCAGAGAGCATGGCAGGTGCCACCCTTAAGTACCAATGCAGCGTGTACCCATAAAGCAGGGAAGGCGTAGAGAATAGGAATTATCTGCACTTTCTATGCCTCCATCTTCCCCTGATCTCAACAACCTTTGAGTTCCCTGGGCCTCATTTATACTGTGGAGCATGGCCTCCTATGGAGTGGGGGTTTAGTCACAGGAATTGGTCATGCCCATTTACACTGTGCCTGTTCCTGGCTTTGGATCCCTGGGATACCTTATTGCAACGGCAGAGGGGTAGTGTGACAGCCTTCTGTATGCCAAGATCTTGCCCAGTGTCCCAAAAGAATCAGATCACACATGGGCTTGAAGGATGAATGCAAGGTTTTATTGAGTGGTGGAGGTGGCTCTCAGAAAGGTGGATGGGGTGCTGGAAGGGCAGGTGGAGTAGGAAGGTGATCTTCCCTTGGAGTCGGGCCACCCAGCAGCCAGACTCTTCTCCAACCACCTATGGCCGAACTTCCCTCAGTGTCCAGGCATTCCTCCTCTTCTCTCTCTGTCACATCATTTGGCCGTGACTGGTCTCCTGATCTGCTGGTCTGCTCTGGAACTTGGGGTTCTAGGTTTATATAGGAGAGAGATAAGGGAGGTGGCAGGCCAAAAGGCAACTTTTGAGTTGAATATATCATCTTTAGAGCTCAATAAACAAAAAGAGAAATGCTTGTTTTTATTTAGGGCCATGGGTATCTAGACTTGAGGATGGGGCCTTTGCCGGAGAATTGCTCTCTTCCACTCAGTATTTCCCTTTCTCTTATCTGTATCATTATGATCCCATGAAAATACCACGTCACCATATTCGCCGAACAAAGATACTTTGATCTCTTACAAAACAATGAGCAAGTGAACTTCTGGGAAATATTACAGATGACTGTGGTCTTTATATAAAAAGATTCTCAAGTTGGAAGTCACTCTGGTATACTTATTTCAGTGAAGTAACCATTCTGGTAAGCAGGCCAGAAACACTGAAAACAATTCGCATTTTGGTTGATCCGTGGTTACCTCCCTAACTTAAAATGATTGATTGAGTCATTTTCTATAACAAGTAGTGGTCTGTAACAGCCACTGCTTGTTATAGAAAATAGACTTCGTTAAGTATTCCTCTACCTTTACATGCTTCATTTAACCCAAAATTCATATCAAAACTACCACAAACCTGCCTGGGAATGATACCAACTGTCTTGGTAGGGTGATTGTCTATTAACTGCCTCCAAATGTTCTTACCACCTTCTCTTTCACTAGCAATATTTCTTTTCCAACTCAAACTATTGCCTAATCATCTCTTATTGGCATAAAATAGTACCAATACTCACTTGCTTTCATTTCTAATCAAGATATTAGTAATACAAGATCAATATGTACTAACTTGAATAGCCATTGACTTCACTAGACTCAATCAGATGTTAACAATTCTCTCCAGAAATAATACATCAGAAAATAATTTAGAGAAGAAAATGAACTTTAAGATAGCTCTAATATTTATTTTAGGCCTACTGAATCTATAACAAACTTCTATCCATATCACATTAGAAAATGGCAGGCAATACTCTATAAATTGTATGGCTGGTTGACTACTACTGCTGCTGCTACTATTAATGTTGAAGACCCAGACTTTTATGGAAAGTCTGTATCCCCTCCAAATTCCATAAAAGAATCATGTCCAACTTTGGGGAATTTTAACATTCACACTCTAATATCATCACAGAAGTCATTGAACTAGAGACCAAAAAAGGAATATCTAGCTGTGTACCTCTTGGTCCCCTATCACTATCAGGCAAAGACCTTCTGCTTGAGCTCCCCTGATATGTGACTGTAAGCTGGCAATCTCTGAAGCTGGGATGGGCAACAGAGTTATATTTGGAGAGTCAATGGAGCATAGTAAAACTAAATAAATAATTAAACTATAACTTTGACCTTTTTTTTACATTTACTTTAATAACTTTATTTATAATATCCAAAACTTGGAAAAAAGCTAGATGTTCTTTAACACATGACTAGTTAACCAAGCTGTGGTATATTCATATCATGAAATAGCGTTCAACGATAAATAGAAACAAACTATTAAACCTCACAAAAACCTGTTTGAATCACTAAAATATTATGTTGTTTAAAAAATAAAAACAAAACAAATCCACAAAAGATATTGTTGGATTCAGTTCTTATAATACTGTTGAAATGATAAAATTATGGAAACAGGTAGCAGTTTAGTGGTTGTCAGAAGTTAAGGAGAGGGCAGGATATAAAAAAGAGGAATTCTTGCAGTAATGTAAACCTTAGGCATCTTTGCTGTACCAATGTCAATATCCTAGTTGTGATATTGTCATATAGTTTTGGAAGATGTTGCCCTTAGGGGAAACAAGGTTGAGGGTACATGGGGTTTTCTGTATCATTTATTACAACCACATGTAGATCTTTATCACAAAGTTAAAAGTTTGAGTTAAAAAGTAATATGTGAGCAGTTTTTTTTTTTTTATTTTGGGCAATCCTTTAAACAACTTGATTTAATTATTTTATTCCTTCGTATCTTTTACTATGGGAATAGTAAAAGAGAAGAAATGAAAGGGCCAATTAGGCAGATGAAGTCAACAATCCTGAAGGTATTTTCCAGGATATATCATCTCTAGAGCTCAATAAAAAAAATTGTCTGCATTTTGTAATAATCATTTTTTATCATATTTTTACATATTGATGAAAGATGGCATGAATGAAAGTCTTTCATTTCACAAAGAAAGAAGTAAAATTATCTCTTTTTTCAGATGATATGATCTCATATGTAGCAAATCCCTAGAGTCCAACACACACACACACATACACACACATACATACACACCTTTTAGAACTAGTAGACAAATTTATTGAAATAACAGTATATAAAATCAACATACAAAATGAGCAGCATTTCTATACACTAATAATGAATAACTAAAAAGGAAACTAAGAAAGCAATCTCATTTATAGCAACATCAAAAAGAGACAGAATAAACTTAACCAAGGATATAAAAAGCTTATACATTGAAAACTACAAAACTTTGATTAAAGAAATTAGGGAAGAGACAAATAAATGAAAATAAATCCCATGTTCATGGATCAAAAGACGTTATATTACTGAAATGTCCATACCATTTAAAGTGGTCTATAGAATTAAGGTACTCACTACCAAACTCCCAATGGAATTTTTTTAAAAAATATAAAATTCATATGAAAACATAAATGACCCCAAATAGCTGAATGGGTGAATCAATCTTGAGAATAAATACTGAAGCTATAGGCCTCATGTTGCTTAATTGCAAAACATATTGTAAAGCTACAGTAATTAAAACAGTATAGTATTGGCATAAAGGCAGGCATATAAACCAATGTAACAGAATAAAGAGTCCAGAAATGAACTGAGACATATACAGTAAGCTTATCTTCCACAAGAGTGTTATGCATATACAGTGGGGAAAGGACGATCTCTTCAAAAAATATGTTGGGAGAAGTGGATTTTCACAAATGACAACAACAAAAAAATGAATTTGGGACTTCAACTTACACTATATATGAAAATAAACTTAAATTTGATTAAAAAGTTAAACACAGACCTGAATCTGTAAAATTCCTAGATGAAAGCATAAGAGGAAACCCTCATCATATTCTTGGCAACATTTTTTTTTTACTATAATACCAAAATCAAAGAAAATAAAAGCAAAAATTAAAAAATGGGACTATATTAAACTAAAAAGCTTCTGAACAGTAAAAGAACAATCAAGAGAATTTAAAAAATCATCCTATGAAATAAAATATTTGTAAACTACATATCTAATGAAAAGTTAATATCCAAAATATATAATGAATCACTGCAACTCAATAACAAAAAGACAAATAATCTGATTTTAAAATGGTCAAAGGACTTGAGTATACATTCCTCCAAAGAAGACGCAGACATGGCCGATAGGTATATGAAAAGATGCTGAAAATCACTGATTGTCAGGAAAATGCAAATTAAAATCACCATGAGCTATTATCTCAAAACTATTAGGATGACCATGTTATAAATTGAATGTTTGTACCCCTCTGAATTTCTTATGTTAAAGCCACAATATGCAATGTGAAGGTATTTGAAAGTTTAATCTTTGAGAGATAATTAGATTTAGATGAGGTCATATGAGTGGAAACCCCACGATGTGATTTGTGACTCTCGAGGAGAAACCAGAGAACTTGCTATTCTCTCTGTCTCTCTCTCTCTATCTCTCTCTCTCTCTCTCTCTATGTGAGGACGGAGCAAGAAGTTGTCCCTCTGCAAACCAGGAAGGGACCTTCACCAGGAACAGAATTGTCTTGCTCCTTGATCTTTGACTTCCCAGCCTTCAAAACTGTGAGAATAAAATAATTTGTTGTTTAAGTCACGCAGTATATTATATTTTTATCTACATGTATAATAAGTGTTGGTCAATTTGGAGAAGATGGAACCCTTGTTCCTTGTTGGTGGGAATATAAATGCTGCAACCACTGTGAAAAATGGTAATTTACATTAAAACAGTAATTTATATTAAAAATAGAATTAACACATGATCCAGCATTCTCATGGAATATATACCCAAAGGAAATGAAATCAGCATGTTGAGAAGCTATCTGCAGTTCTATGTTTATTGCAGCATTATTAACAATAACCCAGGTGTGGCCGGGCGCGGTGGCTCAAGCCTGTAATCCCAGCACTTTGGGAGGCCGAGACAGGCGGATCACGAGGTCAGGAGATTGAGAC
>NW_012115833.1:1636858-1657985 GCF_000951035.1 Colobus angolensis palliatus | reverse complement strand
ACTGCTGTTGCTTGGACCAACAAGTGAGAAACCTAAGACATGGTTGGGTCTACAATTTCAGTTACAAAGAAGAATAAAAACTATTCTAGAGATCTGTTGGACAACATGTCATGCTTATAGTTATCAATACTCAGCTGTATACTTAATTTTTTAAAGAATTACATGAAATAATATAATTATATACTTTTTCAGATAATATGATCTCATATGTATACTTAATTTTAAATGTATACATAATTTTTTAAGAGGGTAGATCTCACATTATGTTTGTTCATGGTTTTAGCTATAATTTTTAAGTCACATGAAGAAAAATTTTAAGGAGCCATGCAGATGAAAAATAGACACAAGAAAATATGCTCAACATAATTAACCTGAGGAAACTAATGCTATAATGAGATATTGCTACATATTTATAAACATAGTCCAAAAATTTAAAATATAATTGCACCATATACCTCAAGGATGTAAAGAAACTAGGTCACTTGCATATTACTAGTAGAAATGTAAAAGACTACAAATAACTACCTTGGAAAAGTTTGGGATGCAACTACAATATTGCCCAACAAGCACACATCTAAGAGCAATGAAGGGAGGTTCATCCAAAAACCTGTGCAAAAATGTTTACAGTAACTTATTCTCAATAGCCAAAGCATTGAAACAACTTAGGTGTCATGCCCTTCAATAGACAAATGGATAAACAAATTGTGGTATATAAATACTTTAAAATACTATTCAGCAATAAAAAGGGAGCATACTGAAACATAAAAAATCTGACTGAATCTCCAGAGAATATGCTGAGGAAAAAACAAACAACTACTAAAAAAGTACATAGTGTAGAATTTAATTTATGTAATATTATTGAAATAATAAAACTATAGAAAACCAAAAAGAGCTAAATCTCTTCCACAGGGAACACATTAGTGGCTCTGAAGAGTTAATGAAGGAGTAGGGTAGGAGAGAAGTGAGCATGGCTATAAAAGGGCAACATAAGGAATTCTTGTAGAGATGGAAATATGGCACATCCTTACCCTATTAATGTCAATATTCTGACTGCGATATTGTACTGTGCTTTTGCAAGATGTTAGCGTTATAGGAAATTATGTAAATGGTCATTGGATCTCTTTACATTATTGCTTAAAGGTACATGTGAATCTACAGTTATCCAAAAATAAAAATTTAAACAAATTAATACTAGCTTAACATATAAGATTATGTATCAGAGATGTGATTACATAATTGCAAATATCTCTCACTATTGTTTAAATAAATTAATTAAAGCATTTATATGCTTATACAGGATAGCATTTGAGAAGATAACTTCTAATAAATATACTAATGTAAAATAACAATAATGAGCCAAAAAAATCATAAACATAAAATAACAGAAATATGTTATTATAAAAATTCTTCCATTAGGAGAAAAGAGACGTTTGAACTGAAATAGAAAATGTCTAGTTAATTAATGTTATAACAAATAAAATTGAACTATAATATTTAGATTCATAATCTCCTTTGTAAAATAGAGAAATGATCAAACTTTTTTGGAATTAATGTTTCAAGTGTAGAACTCTGAATAGTCCTGAAAATTAACTTCTATTTAAGTAATGTAAAAACTGAAGGAAAAGAAGGCCAATGATGTTAATTTTCAGCACATTGCTGTCTACCTTGATGAAACTGAAAATGTATAATATTGTTCAATTTCATATCAGCATTTTTCAATGCACGCAATGTACTCAGGAGCTTACTATTCTAATAATAGATTACTGCAATGTGCTGGGCCACTGAGAAGCATGCCACAATAATGAGTTCAAACCAGATTCATCTGAGTCATAAAAATATAATGATAATAATATAATGATAATGATGATAAAGTGACTTGCGCTAGGTCACTGTAGTGAGTCAGTAGCAAATGTAGTTGAAAACTTACGTGTTCAGACTATCCACTAAATCATGCTGCCTCTTCAATTTTAAACACTCAATAATAATGCATATTCATTAAACATGTAACAGCAAAAATTAAAAAGCAATACTTTCTGGCTGCCTAGAGAGGAACAAATGGTTTTTACTTCTGGTCATTTTCTTTCTTCAACTATGATATTACCTAAGATATTAATCTCCTTTATTATTTCTGGAAACTAACTGTTAGCTTTACTGACTGCTTGTTGCCAGCTATATCTTTTGCTATGCTAGAGGAACAGAGAAAATCCAATGGCATTGTCAAATGAGGCCATTGTACTAGTTTGGAAACTTGGTGACTGTAACAACAGAAATTTATTTTCTCACATTCTGGAGACTGTGTAAATTAATATAAGCACCGTTTAAAATTTATTCAACATTCCTCACTATCACCTCAAGATCAAGATCAGTGGATCAGCAGAATTGATTCTTTCTCAGGGCTTCAAGGGAAGGGTCTGTTCCAGGCCTCTTTTCTTGGCTTATAGACAGCTGTCTTTTTCTCCTTGTGTTCTCATATTATCTTCCTTCTTTTGATGGCTGTGTACAACTTACCTCTGTTTAGAAGAACAGCAGTCCTGTTAGATTAAGGCCCACCCAAGAGACCTCATTTTAATTGAATTACCTGTATAAAGATTCTGTCTCCAAATACGGTCACCTTGGGAGGTACTAGGGGTTAATACTTCAACATATACATTTTTGAGGGTGCACAATTCAGCCCATAAGAGACAAAACTTCAACTTTTGTTTCATTTAAGATATGAGAATAAAAATAAGAAACTGAATAAATAAATTTGGAGCTTTTCTTTGAAAGCACCATCAAATGTTAGATATAAATGTCTAACTTTACAAAGATAAGAAGTTAGGGATGTGTTTAACTTGGAGAGTGATTTAGCTATCTTATAGAACTGTAAATGAGCATCAAAAAAATATTAGAATTATTCTCCATGTAATATAAATCAATAATTGGAATACATAATTTCACTAAGAATGACTAGGTAAAAATTAACAACATTATGGCAATTAATTCTTTCATTTAAAATATAATTAAGAGCTACTGTTGCCTCTATTTATAGAATTATAAAAGACAACCAATAGCCATGAATGTTTTCTGATGTATCTCTTTTTGAGAGATGGAATGGTCATTTGAGTTAAATGCTTCCATTGTTAAAGAGTACTTTGAGAATTATCAACATTAAAAGGGTGTCTATGATACCTATGTCAATAATTATTAATCACAACAAGTATCAAAATGTTTTAAAACAACAATTTATTAGCTCTTCACTATGATTCTAGTGTCTCACTGGGGGGCATGACACTCTTTTATAACACAGCACCGTTCAATTTCCTTTTAAAAATGAATGTTTCATAAATTTTTATTATTTACATTGATAACATTGATAGAGTAGTGGAATTAAGGGATTGGTTATTAAAGCAATATGACTAAGATACCATGTTGATTTGTCTGTTCTTGCCAGTGACATAACAGCTATTTCTGCAAGGAGTTTGTCTTCGAACATATTTATTAGAAATGTTAAAAACTCAAAAGTGAAAAATAAAAAAAAATAGTTTTTTTTTTTTTTTAAAACTTAAAGGTACACATGCAAAGCAGGGGAGAGAGAGAGAAAAAAATTAATAATCTTACAAAAAGCAACACAAGGAGTCAATTTCCAATATGATTAAACTTTTGTTTTAGCATTACACACATAGTATTGCAAAATGTATGTATTTTATATACAAGATTCCATAAAGGTTAGAAAAATCAATCAGCTCTATTTTACTTGTCATGCCTGCTGAGTTTAACCAATATAATATAATGGATACTATTCTGTATTTTAGTTTTGTCCAAGCCTGATTGATTCTCTATAAACCCATTATAAAGGTCAGTATATTGTAGGTCAAAGAACTATTTTGTCAGATGGAGAAAAAAGAAGAGGGAGGGTAAGAATAAGCACATGCAACCTGTGGAGGTATAGATTTAATCAGCCTACATTTTAAAAATATAGTAGCAGTAGTTCCCAAGAGCCTTGTAAAATATTTATGTGGCATAGAATTTTATAATATGGAGAAAACTTTCCTCCATCAACTTTTTTGTAGCCTGAGGACTGAAACGGTCATTTACAGATTTGAGTATTTAGAACATAAAAATATAGTAAGCTGAGCAAGTGAATAGAGGGCATTGTGGTATAATGTGCCTATGCCTATCATAACCAACACCTAATATCATACTATATTAAACAATCTGAAGAAGCAAAATAGCACTTGCAATATACAACATGAAAGGACAAGAACTTGTCGCTGCTTATTGTCACTGTTTATACAGGTATAAAATAAAGACTGCATGCATCATATATTATAGAATTTATTTTAGAGTACACAGGAAATAACATGAATGCAGTTTATGCACTAATTTAGAGAATCCCACCTTGACATTTATTATAGTTTCTTGTCCTCCTTGGGGGGCATAGATCCTAAATTAAAAAAATATATATATATATATTAAATATATAAATATATATCTTTATTCAGCACTAGCTTGCATTTATACGTTTATTATATTTATTTATATTACATCATATTTATGAAAACATAATTTTAAATGTCTTATAGTGATTATAGGTTAGCTACTTGGTAACAAAACTTCAACTGAAAACTCATTTCTTCTCACAATTAGTTTGAATTTCATTGGCACTTCAACACTTTGAATGTGCTTTTATATGTATTAACACTGTTGTTATTTCTATTGTTATTTCTACTTCTTAGAGGGCAAGACTGTGTGTCTTACTACAAACCCATAACTCCTTGAATGCAATACTGAAATACAAAAATAATTCAAAAAATTTAATTTAATTTTTTCACAACTATGTAGGCAGAAAAATTGACCTGAGTTGACATGAGACAACGTACAGATTAGTTTGAAAATCCAGCCATTTCACTAAGAGATAGAAATATGTTGGCTGCCACAGATAATGCTGGGTCTATTTTATGGTAGATAAACTTAACATGGAGAACAAAGCAAAATGAAATGGAATTCTGAAATATATATAGCCCAAAAGGATTAGGATAAAAGACTGCCTATCTTTTTTCCATAGAAATATGAGGACAGCAAGACTTGTAAAGTTTGAGTTGCTCAAGATATTGTTATTCACCTCAATTCAAGAAACTAGTTTTTGCCATTTACATTTATTCATTGTGAGAGAATTAAAACCAAGGATTTAAATAATATGTCAAATATCCCACACCTAAATATTGTCTGTTGTGACAATAACATTTCTGTGTGACAATCAGCTCACATTCTTAGTAGTGTGCTATCTTGCCTTTTGGGGATTTTATTTCTTGGATTTCTGTTTCTTATTGTTTATTTGTATAGATTATTATGCAGATCCCATGTAATTGCTATATAAATATTATTTCTGATGTGGTTAAAATAGATTTTTACATCAACTAAAGTAAATTTGCTCATCAGTTATCCACATTGAGTTCTGTAAATTAATATAAGCACCTTTTAAAATTTCAACATTTCTCACTATCACCTCTATCATACTTTTCAATCATACCCTTATAGTAGCCTCAGATATTTCTCTTTACACCATTTCATCCATTTACAAAAAAAATTCCTGTTCTTCCTAGAACTTTATTATCTGACTGTGCCACCTGACGTACTTTAAGTTTATTTGTCATTTTGCTCAAATATGATCTCAACAGGGAAGACTCCCCTGTATATCCTCTGTAAAATAGCCTTCCTGCCATTAACACTTTCTCCTCTCACTTTATTCTATTCGATAATAGTAATTCTTACATTAAATTATATTGTCATTTATTTATTAATTAGATAATTATCATTTTCCTTTGCCTAGCACGTCAGCCTGTTAAAGGATTTACTTCCATGAACTTCTTTATGTCCACCTATCATATACTAGAAGCATGATCTAATAATAGTTGGCAATAAATGAATGAATATTCCATCATCAAGATAAAGAATTTTTCATCAACAATTTGCCTACTGCAATTAACCTTCCAAGATATGTGTTTGCATTTCTTTATGTGGACCTCCTGCAGCCTATTTGCTCCTCCTATGGCCAGATAAATAATTTTATAATAAAGTTGATTATTTTTCATCCAATGTTCCATCCATACCAAGAGCCGAAGCATTTCAGTGACTTGTTATGAGTACTTTAGATGTTTCAGAAGGCTCTCCACTGACCTATTCCTGCCTACTTCTTCGACTTACTTACTCTCATCTGCTTACGCCCTTTAATTCTTTTTGTTCTAACCTCGGTAATCTTCTTTAAGTTTCTGTTATACTGTTTTCCATTCTTTCTCCATATAGGCTACTGTCAAGGAGAATTCCTTACTCTAGAAATCTCTTTTCTTCTTACAATATACTCTTTTGTCTTAGATAACTCTCTGCTTCAAATCTAAATTTTTAAATCATTTCTTTAAGGGACATTTATTTGATTCCCTAGAAAATGTCATCTTTCTCAATATGCATCCAAAGCATAAAAAGTTCCCCTTTGTGCAGTTATCTCAGTTGTAGTTTTGCATGTGTGTGTACGTACATATATGTGTGACTATTTGACAAATGCCTGTCTCATCCACTAATTAGTAAACTTCATCATAATAGATGCTAAGTTTTTCCTTTAGTGTCCTTTACTGTTTGATCACACAATGTCCAACACATACAGAAACTCAATTACTATTTTTAGAGTGAAGGAATGATGTGTTGAATGAACAAATAATATCCTTGTCTGTAGGCATCCATTTTACTACAAAGGAAGAAATTGGAATGCTAATATATACTGATTCTAACTTCTCATTTACATGAAAAAAGCATAAATAGAAAAATGCACTTAAAAACACTAACTTTCTACACAATACTTTTTCTTTTTTCTGTTACATATTTTTCAATTCATTCAATGTTTTCACTGAGTTAACAGACATCTTGTGATTCTTTGAGTGGGTAGTCTTCCTACTAACATAGAGCTAATGATATAGCTCAAACACAAATCAAAAATCATAAGTATTTTAGGGAGCAGAAAAGTATAAAATATATAAACTCTAATTGATATCATTGATGTTTCAGTATGTGTAATAATAGGATGATGTACTCCAATAAAATACAAAGAGAAAAGTCTAATTAGCTTATCTCTTCAATGGACAAATCAGACAAATAACTTGTACAAGACAAAGAAGTAGTAGGAGAAAAAGTATAAAGCAAATAATATCTCAGAAGGTAGAACATATGTATGATTCAACTTTTTCACACACGTACATATATATAATATATACAAGCAACAATTTTAAGCAATAATTTAGAAATGAAAATATAAAATATAACAAAATAAACCATACACACATATGTATATGCACATATATATAATTAAAGTATGTATAAGTAATTTTAATTGTTGAAATACTTGTTTTGGCAATATTTATTTATATCCTGAGTTTCATGACTTAGAAGAGATTTGGGAATGCACCACATTTCATAAAAAGAGACTGCCAAAATCACTTGTCAATCACTCCCATAAATTTTATTATTTTATTTTTTATCGACAGCATATTAAATTGTTTTCTTGGTCAATAGTAATTCAATAATTGTTATGTATAGGGTTTCCTGCTTTTTAAGCAACAATTCAGTCATAAGAATAGAAAATAAAGCAAAATGAACCAAATAATATGTATGTCCCCTCAATCACCTGAGTTTTAGTAGGACCTGTAGCAAATGAGGGATTAGAATACATTTAACTTGATTATTGTATTAATGAAAAATTTTAAACCACAAATGTGAGATTCCAATTTTTCTCTTTCAGTAACAACAATTCAAGGTATTTAATTTAACATAGTCAATTTAGCATCATATAGAAGGAATTACAGATGTAAAAATACTAACAAATATTTGTGGGTATCTAATGTTTTGAGTCATGAAAAGATACAGCCCTGATTTCTGTAAAAGTATGCTAGTATTTCCAGTAACATGTAAAAGGTCATGGTGTAAGTAGGTAACCTTGCCTTGTACCATCTCTTAGAAATAAAGCTATTCGTTTTTCTCCATTGATTATGATGTTAGCTGTGGGTTTTTCAATAGCCTCAATTGCATTGAGGAAATTTTCTTCCATGCTCAATTTGTTCATTTTTTTTTTTTTTTTTTTAACGAGGAAAGGGCATTTAGCTTTGGTTAAATGCTTTTCCTGCATCAATTAAAGTGATTTTTTTTTTTTTTTAACTTTCAGTCTGTTAATGTGATAAATCTCACTGATTTATTTGCATGTGTTAAACCTACCTTGATTGTCAGAGGTAAATTTCATTTGGGTATAATGTAGAATATTTTTAATTCAGTTTGCTAATATTTCATTAAGAATTTGCACATTAATGTTTATCAGGGATAACAGTGTGTGTGTGTGTGTGTATGTAGTGTATTTTCCTTGTGGTATCCTTTGTCTGACTTGGTGATGCTGGTCTCATAAAATGTGTTTGAAAATATTTCCTCTTGTTCTATATTTTGGAAGAATTTAAGAGATATTGGTACTCTTTTTTAAATATTTCATAGAATTCAGCCACGAAGCTGTAAGATCCTGCACTTCAGTTTGTTGAGAAATTTGTAAATTACTACTTCAATTTCTTTATTTGTTATTCTTCTGCTCATGTTATTTATCCTAATTCAATCTTGGTAGATTTTCTTTAAAACCTAACCTCAGGAAATTTTTATAGATGTTTATCATTCTCCCTTACATCATTCAATTTGTTGACATATAATTCTTCACAATACTCCCTTCTAATAATTTTTTATTTCTGAGACATCTATTTTAATGTCTCCACTGTCATTTCTGATTTTATTTGAATCTCCTCTCCATTTTTTAGTCTAGCTAAGGATTGGTCAATTTTATTTATTTTTTAAAGCAACTATTTGTTTTATTTTGGTTCGTTCTTCCATTCTCTATTACTGTTCTGATCTAAATTATTTCTTTCTTCTGCTAACTTTGAGTTTAGTTTGCTCTTCTTTCTATAGTTCCTTAAAGCATAATATTAGGCTGTGTATTTGTGATATTCTTTTATAATGTAGGCATTTATTACCATAACCTTCTTTTTTGCAAATTCTTTTGCTGCCTCTAATAGGTTTTGGTATTTTGTATTTTCACTGTAAAACTACAAGATACCAACTATGAACCAGTGGTTGATCCACTGTTTGTTCCCTTTTGACACACTGGTTGTTCAAGAACATGTTTTTCAATATACATATAGTTACACATGTTCCAAATTGCCTTCTGTTTTTGATTTCTAGCTTCATACCATTGTGGTCAGAAACAATACTTGATATGATTTCAATCATATTAAGTTTGGTATCATGTATTTTGTGGCCTATCATATGGTTTATCTTGGAGAATATTCCATGCACAGTAGAAAATAATGTGTATTTTGCTCCTGTTGCATGGAAAGTTCTGTATATGTCTATTCAGTTTATGCTAAAGTGAAATGCAAGTTCAGTATTTTCTCATTAATTTTCTGTCTGATTGATCGATCCACAGTTGAAACTGACATATTGAAGTCCCCTAGTATTATTATTATTTCACTACTATCTATTTCTCTTTTCATTCTTTATATATTTAGGTGTTCTGATACTGAGTACATATATCTTTACAATTGCTATGTCCTCTTGATATAACGACAGCTTTATCTTTAAATTGAGACCATCTCTGCCTTTTGTGACAGTTTTGAAATTGAAATTCATTTTGTCTGATATAAATATAGCGACAGCTGCTATCTTTTACTTATTATTTATATGGAATAACTTGCTTCTTTTGTTCACTTTCGGTCTATGTGTATCTTTATAGCTAAATTGGATATCTTGTAGATAGCATGTAGTGGTTGTTTTTGGTTTTTAGGTTTGTTTTTTCTCCCACTTTGTCACTCTGTGTTTGTTGTTTGGAGAATTTAATAACATTCAAGGTTATTATCGATAGGTAAAGACTTACTACTGCCATTGTGATCATTATTTTCTCTTTGTTTTACAGATCTTTTATCTCTTTCATCCTCTCTCGCTGTCTACTTTTGTGATACTGTGATTGTGTGTAGGACTAAGCTTTGATTTTATTGTCTATCATTTGTCTGCTATGTTTTTGCTTTGTCACTATCCTGAGGCTTACATAAAACTTCCTATAGCTGTAACAGTAGATTTTACATTGTTAGAACTTTGACTTCAATTGCATATAAAACTCCCGAATTTTACCATCTGCCCCGTAATTTATATTTTTGATGTCACAATTTATATCTTATATGTATTGTGTATTATTTAACAAATTATTGTACTTACAGTTTTTTAACTTTTTTATCTGTTAACTTATGCTACAAATATAAATGATTCTCAAACTGTCATTATAGAATTAGAGTGTTCTAATTTTGACTGTATATTTACCTTTATCATTAAGTGCACTTTCATAATGTTGTCATGTTATTTATTAGTGTCCTTTTGTTTCCACTTAAGAATTCCCTTAAGCATTTGTGTGTGTGTGTGTGTGTGTGTGTGTGTGTGTGTGTGTCAGGTCCTACCTGATGAACTGTCTCAGTTTTTACTTTTCCAAAAAATGCTTTATAGCGTCTTCGTTTCTAAAGAACACATTTACCAGATTCAGTATTCTTGTTTGGCTGGTTTTATTTTTCAGCACTTTTGAATATATTACCTCATTCTCCTCTGGTCTGCAAAGTTTCCGCAGATAATTTTATTAATAGTCTGATGAAGAATCCCTTGTAGTACCACGTCACTTTTCTCTTACTGCTTTGAGAATTCGCTTTGATGTTGGCTTTTTTTTTTTTTTTTTTTAGAGGGAATCTCGGTCTGTCACCCAGGCTGGAGTGCAGTGGCGTGACCTTGGCTCACTGAAAGCTCCGCCTCCCGGGTTCACGCTGTTCTCCTGCCTCAGCCTTCCGAGTAGCTGGGACTACAGGCGCCCGCCACCACGCCCGGCTAATTGTTTTTTGTATTTTTTAGTAGAGACAGGGTTTCACCGTGTTAGCCAGAATGGTCTTGATCTCCTGATCTCGTGATCCACCCGCCTTGGCCTCCCAAAGTGCTGGGATTACAGGTGTGAGCCACTGCGCCAGACCCCCAATGTTGGCTTTTGACAATTTGACTATAATATGTATCTGTGAGGGCCTTGGCTGATTCTTCTTGAGTACTTTTAAGCTTCATAGATTTGGTTGTCAATACCTCTCCCAAGACTTGAGATGTTTTCAGGAATTACTTTATTAGATAAGCTTTCTGATACTTTCTCTCTCTATTACTTCTGGAAGAGGATATATTTTAAATTAAATAGACTTTCTTTATTCTTTTTTTTTTCTCTGACTGGAAAATTTCAAAAAACCTATCTTAAAATTTATACATTCTTTCTTCTGGCTGGTCTAGTCTAGTTTGAAGCTCTCTAATTTACACTTTTTTATTTTATTCATTAAATTCTCCAACTCCAATATTTCTATTGGTTCTTTGTTATGATTTGTAACTTTGTTGAATTTCTCATTCAGACTATGAATTTTCTAGTGATTTTATTGAAGTGTTTATCTCTGTTCTCTTTCATCTTGCTATGTTTTCTTAAGATTATTACTTTGAATTCCTTTTCAGGCATGGATCAGTTGTTGAAGAATTTTTGCATTTCTTTGCTGATACTATGCTTTCTTGCTTTTCTATGTTTATTTTGTCCTTGTATTTATATCTGTGTGTCTGGTGGAGCAGTCACCTACTCCAGACTTTACAGATTGGCTTTCATAGAGAAACTTTCACTTGCACATGGGTCTGAGGATGCCTGTAGAATGGGTTGTAGTGGCTCCGGTTTTGGGTGGATGCAGTGATACAGTGTCCATGCAGCTTTGCCAGCTATGATCAATCTCAGTGATGCCTGCAGGTGCCTTGGCGTCCAAGGCTGCAGAAGTTTGTAACGATTGTGGCAGTAGCATAAGGTATTCATTTCTTTGGTCGCAAGGATATTTTGTGGGTTCCTGTTCCCTTTTTCCCTACAGTGGGGAGGTCTCAGCTGAAGGCGTCCCTCTTGGTATCAGGTCTAATGTGGCCCACAGTTTGCTGAAACAATGTTAGATTCTAGGGCGCAAGTGATTGGAGTGGCTCTGGGGCCAGGATCTTTAACTCAGGGTCTCACAGAACTGTAGTGTCACCTAGGACCTGGGTGTGTGTTCAGTCTCTCAGAGAGGTAGATGCAGATCCCCACACAGCCATGATCTCTGATTGCAGGTATACCCCAGCAGCTCAGGCCCAGAGAGCCATGAAGCAGATGTGTCGCTGCTCCTGGGTTGCCCCACTGGCTTATCTCTGGGGAGGAAGGGGTATTCTGGAGACTTGGAACCTTCAAAGTAGGGCACAGCTGCAATTCATTTCCCAGACCTAACAGGGCACATTGGCAACTCAGGTTCTGGGGAATGAGACACTGTGTCGTGGTAACTCTGGGTCTTGAGATGTGGAAAATGGCAGTATCCCAGTTTCTACAAGGCTGAGTGCATTAGCATCAAGGAACAAGGATTGGTGGGGTGTAGCTATGTCTCAGGCCCACATGACTTCACTCTTTGGGGAGGCAAAACACCATAGCAGCTCAGACTCTGGAAAGGTCGTCCAGTTTTCTGGAGGCAGTTCACTGTGATTGTTCAGCTCACAGGGCACAGTGGTTTAGCCAAGACTGTTTCCCTGGTATGCAAGGCACCATGTCAACTTGGCCCATAATTTTTCATCTTGGTCATGATTCTGTTTCCCAAGGTGGTAGGGTATCATGTCAGCTGACAGAAATTATTTTTATCAGTAAGAAAAAAAAAATCCTATAACTAGATACAATGACAAAGTACTGAAGATTTATGTCTCTGGAATATAGCATATTGAATAAATATTTTTTGAACTGATGCCTTGTTATTCCAACACACTGGTCTCGCCTGAACCTATATCATCAGCCCCCCCGCCCTGGGAGCTTGTAGTAAATGTAGAATTTCAGATCTACCTCAGACTTATTAAATAAGAATCTGCATTTAAGCTTCTGAGCTGATATGTATGCATATCAAATTTTGAGAAGCAGGGGTCTTAAAAGTAAACCCTCTACATAAAACTCACATTTATCAGAATAAGAAATAAGAGATCAGAAATTTTTTGGAGTTATGAAGAAGAAAAAGGAGGGGGTCCACAAATGCAAACTAAATGGAAAATAAGCCAAAAAGAATGCTGGATTTAGGCGATTTATAATATATTCATACTGCACTTGTCTTCCTCTCAGGAAATATAAATACCATCTTCTCAGATAATCAAACTACAAATCCAGGATTAACTGTTAATCGTTCTCTTTTCTGCACATCCCAAATCTAATCCTTCAACAAGTACTGCTAACTCTACCCCTAAACTTAAACATTTCTTTTCATCTTCACTCTAGCATTGAGTCCACATTGGTCAAGATCTGACATGAAGGTTGACATTTATATTCTATTTTATTCAGACTCAAAAAGTCTCAGTTACCTGTAAGACTCTGATGCACAATTTTTACCTTCAATATTCCAAGTAAGATAGAAAGATATATGCAGGTAGAATCTAGTTAATAAAACCATTCTGGAGATTTTCTGGTAGAAGAAAAAGATAAAAATTAGCTTTTTGCCAGCCTGCTAGTAGGGCAAGGGGTAAGTCAGAAAAAAATTAATTGCAGATCTGATCCCTGAACTGTTAGAAAATTTGTAGGTATTTCATAGATATTTGCAAAATGAATCCATACAGCTGCTGGGGAGGGAGGGTTTTGGGGCTTAGCACATCTTAGGCACAGGGAATTACATGCTTTTTTTTAAGAAAAAGTTTAGAATGACAGAGAGCTCTGTGGACAATGCATATTAAACATTTAAACTTTGTCCTGGAGACATTTGGAAGTTAATACAGTTTTTTTCACACTATAAACATTCATTTTTTGGCTGGGCACAGTGGCTCACGTTGTAATCCCAGCAATTTGGAAGGCTGAGGAGGCTGCATTACCTGAGGTCAGGAGTCCGAGACCAGCCTGGCCAACATGGTGAAAACCCATCTCTACTAAGAATACAAAACTCTCCAGGCGCAGTGGTACAAGGCTGTAATCCCAGCTACTTGGGAGGCTGAGGCAGGAGAATCACTTGAACCCGGGAGGCAGAGGTTGCAATCAGCTGAGATTGTGCCACTGCACTCCAGCCTGGGTGGCAGAGGAAGATTCCGTCTCAAAGAAACGTGTGTGTGTGTGTGTGTATTATATATATATATTTTTAACCAATGTGGTGGGTATATAACAAGATTGGAGGAAAGGGGAATAATTGAGGCACTGTTTAGCAATGTAGGTGAGACTTGATGAAAACTTAAGCTAAATACTAGCAATGGGGATACAGAGAAGAGGAGTTAAATAAAATCAACAAAATAAAATGCACAGGACTGGTAAATCTGGATATGCTATTAGAAATTATTCTCAAATTTACAACTTCTGAGACTTGGCAAAAGAATGCCACATTTCTCTGAGGAGACAAAAATACAATATTATAAGGGTGATTATAGACATCCTTAACAGTAAATACATAAGATGAAATAAGTGTCCTTCACTATCAACAGCATCGTGTGAAAACACTCTCAAAACTAAGACTCGAAGTTCTTATAAACACTAATGTTGTATTTATGTGTATGTATTTAGTCTGAATTTTATTCTCAATAGAAAATATGATATATAAGCTCTAACAATTCTAGATACATAATACGAGTCAGACACCGTGCTACATACTTTAAATGTATTACTTCTCAAACATTTTAACAACACTGTGAGGTACATTCTACATAATTTCCATTTTTGTATGAGGAAATGTAACTTCAGAATGGTTAAATACTTAATCCAGTTGTATAGCTGGTCATTGAATAAGTCAATATCAGACTTAGCACCACCTAAGGCCTGTATTTTAGAAACAAATGGTGCAGTCAGATGTAATTGTGGAGGTTTATGGAGGAATTGATAAAATATATGTTGGAAGGATAGGAAAAATTAACAAAGGATCATTTTGAAACATCACAGGGCCAGCAGAAACCCTGCTGTCAAGAAACAGTAAAACGAAAAAGATGATTGGAATCCAGAGAAAAAGGAGCTTTACCATATGCTGTAATGGTAGGAGAATATTTCTGTGAAGGTGTCCTGGCCTTGAAGAGGAACATAAAACCTGTAGCCTATAATCACATGGGAAATGAAGCAGATAAATACATGTTTCAAAAATGAGAATTATCCCAAAACAATTAATAATTAGAGAACATTTGTCTACAAGAGAGATTTCATGTTTGCTTAGGAGAGAATTTATTCTTAAGAGACACATGGAATACTATGCAGCCATAAAAAAGGATGAGTTTGAGTCCTTTGTAGGGACATGGATGCAGCTGGAAACCATCATTCTCAGCAAACTATCGCAAGAACAGAAAACCAAACACCGCATGTTCTCACTCATAGGTGGGAACTGAACAATGAGATCACCTGGACTCGGGAAGAGGAACATCACACACCGGAGCCTATCACGGGGAGCGGGGAGGGGGGAGGGATTGCATTGGGAGTTATACCTGATGTAAATGACGAGTTGATGGGTGCTGACGAGTTGATGGGTGCAGCACACCAACATGGCACAAGTATACATATGTAACAAACCTGCACGTTATGCACATGTACCCTAGAACTTAAAGTATAATAAAAAAAAAAAAAAAGAGACACTAGAACTCAAAAACTATACTCAGTTGAACAGAGCTGCACAGGGACACACGCATCCATATGTACATCTTCATTATCTACCAGCTACTTCAGTTCACTGTATATAATTTGAGTCATGACATCCACCTTCGTGACTTCTTGTGTTGAAACTTTCTGTTCCATTTTAGATGACCCTCCTTCCTTCACTTCACAATAACTCTTAATCTGCAGTTATGTCATGCCCAATTATTATTTCATGCCCTTTCAAGAGAAAGGGCCGTATTTATTGTAGTTTTTACACATTTCTTAACCATTTAATGTGTGGAAAGCTGTGCTGTCATTTTCACTAGATTTCTATTTTGTTGACATGTCTCTGATGAAGCTTTTGTGCGCATAGCCCAAACCCATATTTCCCACTAGACTTACGGTTTTTATTGCATCACTTTGCTTAGAACAATGGAAAATGGAAATGCATCCATAACATCCATCCAGAACTGACTGTAAGTCCCTCTCCCAACCCAAATGGCACCCATGAAACAAATAAACCAAATGATATGATCCATAAAGTACAGATGTCTAGGGTACAAACATTGAAAGAGTGGAGAATGAACCTAGAGAAGCAAACAGAAAATACCCACCATATAACCACTATGCTATGCTGTTTTCCATAAAAAAAAAAAAGTTCTTGAAGATTTGTTACTGAAAATATAAAAATTATCAAAACAAAATAAAGAGGAGATAAATATATCAGAAATCTAAGTTTAAAGACAATATAAACACACAAGTTATGAACATATGATATAAAAGTTAATGTTAACTCTAGGAGAATAAAAAGAAATATAAAAATTTGAAAATACTAAAATAGTACAAATATTATTAATGTTAAAGATGGACTAGAGAATAAAATTTACAATTCTTTACTTATCGTTAGGAAAAATTTTTTAAATACTTGTTAATACTTATGGAAAACAAAATAAATTTAATATAGAAATGAATTAGTTAAATATATTAAGTAAAAATAAAGCCATTACACAGTTTCACTTGCATATTATTAAGTGCCAGAAAACGATGTCAACGTTTTCAGGAAAAGTAGTGTAAGCAAAAATTCTGTACCAAGTAACAATTCCATACCATTGTCCATGGGCAGTGGTAACAAGATATTTCTGGATATGAAGGCACTCATATTCTTTATGACAGATGTAGTCTACTTTATATAATACTCAGAACAATATTGCATGTGAGAATTAAATCAAAATATAGTACCCAAAGGTAGTGAACATTTATAAAATATAGAGATAAGTGTAATAGCACAATTTTTCAAGTCACTGTTGCATCATCTTCTCACACCATCATTAATGTAGCAACAATTGAAGACAAAAGCTATCAACATAAGTGTAAATAAAATGTAAAACCAGCACCATACATGGAAATCATTATATCATCTAAATTCTACAAAAAAGTGATAGTGTTAATTTGCCACAAATTGGTGAATGGCTAAATACAAAAACAAAACAATAAAATATTTCTGAGACAATGTTGGAGAATTTTAGGTAGTAATGACACAAAATCTCCAGTAGATCTCCACTCTGGTTATTTCAAAACATATTCACAAATTCTTTCACACTTCCCCATCAAAAGATAAAATTTTATTTTCTTTCTTTTGAGTATGATCCAGCTTTAATAAGAAGCTTCTGAAACATAGAATATGGTGTGATTGATGTTGCATGATTTCTAGGGTAGGTTATAAAATATTCCAAATCCTCCACATAATTCTCTGTTTCTTGGCATGCTTACCCATGGACTGTATTTACCATATCATGAGAAAGTCCAGGGCATATGAAGAAGACATGAGTAGATGTTCCAACTGATATCCCCAGCTAAGCCAGCATCAATCAATAGACATATGAGTGAGCTAGAATTTGTATGATTCTAACATAGTCTTGTGGTCAACCCAGCTGATGCTAAATGGATCAGTGATGAGTTGTCACTAGGGAACTTTGTTCAAATTGTAGATCCATTAAAAAAAAAAAAAAAGAAACAGATTTTGTTTTTGTTAAGCCACTAAGACTTATGTAACTTGTTAGAAAGTGCTAGATAAATGGAACACTGCCATAATTATAAAGGAAAGAACAAGTGGATAATGTTGACAATTTAAGAGATTTGTAGCAGTAATTTTTCATGGCTAAGTCACATGTATTCATAATAAATCATGGTTCAAAGAGGGCCCAAAATGGGGACAATCATGCCTAATGATTTTGGAAGCATTGGGTTATCTCAGGAAAAGCTAAGCATTATCATATTCTAGCAATGAATTGTTCCACGAGGGAGGCCAAAAAATCAGCTACATCATGTGCCGGGAGATAAGACCAAGTAAAATTGAAAATTTTGATGACAATCTGCCACTATCACAGGTACTTCAACATTAGAAAGATACTCTTTTATAGGATGTAGGGTGAATATTGAATCAGAAAATGCTGACAAACAATATGTTTGAGGTTTTCAAACAGTTTTACTTAGGTTAACAGCTGTGGAGCTTCATACTGGGAAGAATTAACAGTGTGCTCCTACTTTCTGTATATGTCAGGGAAGATTCATCCATGAAATCTAGCCTAGTAGTTGAGATAATAAACTGTTCACTTAATTGTCTGGGTTCCATCCTTTTGCAACTTCCTGCATGTGGACAAGTTACTTTTGTCTCAGTTTATTAATCTTGAAAAATATACGTGATATAAATATTCTAGAATTATAAGGGTAAAATTAGTTCAACCTGAAGTATTTGAAAAAGTGGCACATAATAAGTATGATGTAAGTTGTGTCTATTATTTTTGTTTCTAATACTAGACATATCGGACCTGGAATGACCTTCCTTCAGTTAAATACCTAATGCTACAATATTTTATATTTGAATATTACTAAATTTTCAAAGAAGCCATACCACTACCATGTAATTTTTGAAAGTACAAAATTAGGACAAGTGCCCAACATATTTTAGAAAGGTAGAGGTAATCTCTTTTCCAAACCAGATATATGAAAACAGAGTGTTTTAAGCTATTTGTATGTATGTGTATAGGTATACATTTGTATGTATGTATACATAGACAGTGTTAGTCTAAGAATGTATTAAAGTTACACATCATGATCAAATGGCATTTATTTCAGAAAGAAACATCTATCAGTGTAATTACCCACGTAATGGACCGGAGAGAGAACATAATCTGAGATGTATTTTGAACTGTGTAACTATGATACAAACTATCTAAAAAGCAGGTTAGGCATAGAAGGGAATTTATTTAAGTTAAATGTTACAAAACAATTTAGAGTAAACATACTATCTATTGGATAAACCTAATATTAATTACATTTTTATAAACCTAAATGCATGGCTTAATCATCTATAAATACTTCAGTTATAAATCCAATTACTGCTTTGTACTCTATTGTATACCACATTGTGTAAACAGGAAATTTTCCAGGTAAGTTTTTTGAAGAAAAATATGACTAAAATTGCTTACCAGGACTGTACATTCTGGAAAGTATCATAAAACAATTAAAATACAAGAATTGTGAGGATTAGGTGAGATTTGTCTCTAATGATTCTATGATATAATCAAGGATTATAAAATATTAGAATTCACAAGAGAGTTCTACATTGATGAAAAATATAAAGTTATTTCACAAAATTCACCCCTGTGTTGTTCTACATGCACAATGACTGAACAGAAAATATTAAATAAATAATTCCGCTTAAAATAACTACTTAAGGTATAGAGTTTATATGAACCATCCGAAAATACACACAATTTCTAGACAGAAAATGTATAAATTCCATTAAATAACAGAAGTGGTGTCTGAGCCATTGGAGATATATGTCTTAAAAGGCTTAAACACAATTAAAGTATAAGCTGGGCGCGGTGGCTCACGCACGCCTGTAATCCCAGCACTTTGGGAGGCTGAGGTGTGCGGATCATGAGGTCAAGAGATCGAGACCATCTTGGCTAACATAATGAAATCTCGTCTCTAATAAAAATACAAAAAAAAAAAAATTAGCTGGGTCTGGTGGTGTACACCTATAGTCCCAGCAACTCAGGAGACTGAGGCAGGAGAATCACTTGAACCAGGGGGCCAGAAGTTACCAAGATAACACCATTGCACTCCAGCCTGGCAACAGAGCAAGACTCCGTCCAAAAAAAGAAAGAATTACAATTGCTTGGGATGATAGTAAAAGGAAGTAAATATTTATGTTCAATATTCTAAAGTAAAGTATAATTACTCCTGTCCTCAAGACATTGAATTATGAACTAGGTTTATATTGGGTGGCTCTTAATGTGAGAAGCCCACAAAACTACGTTCATTTTACTGAAACAAAAATTTAAAAAATTCAAATATTGATCTAATTTTTAAGTATATTTTGTTTAAGTTTAACCCTAAGTATCAATGGAAAACACACTTTCTTTTTATTAAGTTTACTTTGACTTCCTAGGTTATAAATAATAATAATGTATAGATATTCAATACGTAATTTAGAGTGGTTCAACAAGCTCAATGAATTGAAATGCAAATTATGAACAGTACTTATTGTAAACAATCAATAATACATATATTTATAGCACAGACTGTGATAATATGGTCATCATTACATTCTTAATTGTTTCCTAGTGAATAAAAATATTTTAATGATATTATCCTGAACAATTCAAAGATAGCATATGGGGCACAAGTACAAATTTGCTTCCAAATACAATACATAAAGTTGAAATTTTCTCTACTCTATAATTTGAGTCAATTAAATAAAAATACAAGCATAACTAAACAAATCATAAAGACCAATTATATACCAATTTGTAATAGTACGAAGTTTAGGGTAAGGTTGGTGAGGTACTCATCTCAGGCAAAAATGGAAGCGGTGCCAGAAATTCAGTAATCCAGATAAATAAAATTTCAATTCACAATTTAAAAATTAAAAGTAATGCAAAAACGTATGAGTAACAAATATGAAAATTTCAGTTAGGATGCAACCACTGAGAGTTGGGCAAGTGCGAGGGGGTGCAGGCTCAATGGCAAACGTAAGAAAAAGAGAATTACCTCACTTCCTTTTGTTGGAGATTATTCTCTCACTATGCAATGTGACAAAACATCAATTTTTAAAAAATATTTTTTTATAAAGAAAATAACAAAGTTATTAGAAAACATATGCATATTATCCACTTAAAACAGTTATAATCATAACATTGTTCCTTTTTATACAGAGACATACTTTTTCCACTTTTTTTCACCAAATTTTTCTAGGAACTTGGACTATAATTTTATGCTATCCATGAATAATGACTTATTTTTTAAAATTATACAAATGTTATATATACCTCTTTGATTATTAAATATTATAATTTGTATTGAGTTAAATACTTATTTTATATTTGAATATTGTATTAATTTAAAACAAATATATTCTGGAATGCATATTAAAACTATCTTAGGTCA
>NW_012115833.1:1611438-1634308 GCF_000951035.1 Colobus angolensis palliatus | reverse complement strand
ATGGCACAAGTATACATATGTAACAAACCTTCACGTTATGCACATGTACCCTAGAACTTAAAGTATAATAATAATAAAAAATAAAATAAAATAAAAATAAAAATAAAATAATATTCTATCAGGTGATTCATCATGACTAAACTATTTTTCAAAAGATTTCTTGTGTTTATTTTCTTTTTCGAGCATTATTTTAGCATTGATACTACAAAATGAAATATTTGCAATTCAAAATAAGTTTTCTAAGATTGAAAAAAAAGAGAAGCTGAAACCACAAAAAGAATTTATTTTCATCATGGTGCTTTCTAAATTGAAGGTGGATTTTAAAAAATAATCGAATTTATATTTTAATACATGACACGTTGCTGAGGTTGATAATAGTAGACCAAAAAAAATGGTAAAATATATTCAGAGTTACCTTAGATTTTATTATGCTTTGTACCAAAAATAATTACCTCTTATGTGATCACAAAGGTTTATTTAGGTCCAAATTCTGGAATGTTTTTAAAATAGGTGAATTTACAGGTAATTATAATGTTGATAAAGCTTCTCATAAAAAGTGGTCTGTGTCTTATTGACAAAATAAATATCAAAATGAATTTATAACGCTAGCATTATATCAGGTAAGACGTGAAATACTATGAAGTATAGTAAAATAAGCAAAAACAATTTTCCTTACTTTTTGATTGTGTACCAAATGTAGCCCATCCTGAACAAATGTGTCAGATTATAAAGTAATGTTACCACAAAGAATGTTGTCATCACAGTAAAGTTTAACTGCTTTTATTGAAACAGCAATAACAAAACTGGATACATTTTAAATTATAAAGTAATAAATTGTAAATATACAACACTGACATTCAAAATTCTTGTGGCTACGACATGATAGTGTAGCAAATCTGGCAGATGTTTAAAAGTGTGCACATAATTTCATCCCCTGAAGGGATGGAAATAGTTAACACGTGCCTTGCTCAGCTTATAATGTTAACTTAATATATGAAAATGTGATATTGAAATGTGATGGTGCATTTGGATCACAAAAATTTCTATATACCTTTTCTGGGTCTTTCCTTTTTGGAAGCCCCTCTCTCTCACTGGAGAGAGAGCTGTTCTTCTTTCTCTTTCTCTTGCCTATTAAACCTTCGCTCCTAAACTAAATATATATATATATATAGAGACACACACACACTATTATACTAAATATATATTATATATATATAGTGTATATATATACACACACATACCTTTTCTGTGAATTTAATAAGAGATTGGGGTATGTTTGTGTCTGTTTTAAAATATACAGTAAAATACATATGAATACTCAGTGGGCATCAGGATCAAATGAAATCAAGAAACTTCACACACAAAGATATGTAACAAATATAAAAAGATATAGTATGAAATAACAAACTACATTATGCTATAACTAAAACCATTGGGAGCAATGAGATTAGAAATTTATGTGCCTTGTGGCTGTGTAAGATGAGACTTTGGATCAAATGGGGGACATTATTAGCTATACACTAAAATTATGACTATATATAAAGCTGCATGTTTAATAGAAGGCCTATTGCTTTGCTTACAAGCGAGAGAAAGAAACGTTGAAAGTATATTTGATGACAGTAAAATGTCAGCAAGAAGTATGAATATACTTTTTGAATATGAAAATAAAAAAGAAAAGAAACTGGAAATGTAAAAAATTACTAGATAATAGGGTTATTATAGGTAAATTGCATATAAATATAAATTTAAAAGTGTACACATACTGCTTTTACAACATTTGAAATGGGGATATTAATTATTAAAAAGAGTCTCTTCAGATTTTAAGATTTTATTGCTGTAGAAATTTCATCTAAAATATTTTAAGTGGCATGAAGTCTCAATATTTTGTAATAGAAAGTCAGCATGGTGTTTTGATTTTCCAAAACTCATTCCAAAAATGTTTTTGATGGAATCTTAGCAACATTTTGAAGTGGCTTTGAGAACTGTTTTTATAACACCAGTTACAGTGGTATCATGTGAAAAAAGTTTCAGTAAGCTGAAGTTAATTTAAAAATATATGATTGTTGCTTGGTAAAAGACTTGGTGTCAAATATAGCAAAATCTCAAGAGAAAATTGGCAAGTTAAGAAGTAGATTTTGAAAATATCACTGTAAAGTTTGCTCTCATTAAACCAAGAATGTATAATTGTAACAAAGTATTTTTGATACAGATAACATATTTAAACTTAATGTGGTGAGTTTTAATATATCTACTTTTTAGTTTTTAAATATTTTTTCAGTCACTTTAAGTTTATGGAAAAATTAACTATTAAAATTCATTTAACAATATGTATAGGGCTTCATACTTTTCATTTTGCCTCATGCCCCTATATAGTTCAGCATGGTGTTATTTATAAGAATGGTGTTATTTATAAGCAACAGTTAATAAGTAATAGCAATAGTTCAGCATGGTGTTATTTATAAGCAATTTGTAAGCAATGTAAGGCAACACTGAGACGCATAAATGAATTATTATAGTTTACTAGGCCATCTAGTTATACTTCCCAATGGAAATAAATGCCACTATTTTATCATAAAATCAATGTTGGACCCAAACCACATTTAGGTGTCTCTGAACATATTATCACCAATGATGCTAATTTATATGAGTTCCCACTGGTATACTAAACAAAACAGGTTAAGTAGGTTAACAGTCATCAGACAGCAGCAAAATTCAGTAACCTAATACAACAAAGTTTATTTCTTGTGCACACTACATGCCCAATGCTAGCCAGAAGGGAACTTTGCTCCACATCGATCTACTCAAGGACTCAAATATATGAAAACATTGCTCAATACCGATCTACTCAAGTACTCAAATATAAGTGTTTGAATGGCACCGAGGCAAAGGAAGAAGGAAAATCACATTACCTCTTAAATGTTTCCAACTGAAAGCAGCATATACTCCTGTCTCATTGATTAGAACACATTGCATGGTCACATCTTCTTACTCTAATGGGTTAGAGAAGTGAGACCCTCTTTTATTTCCAGAAAAGTATACAGAAACTTTATATTAGCAATCAGTTTTAAGAACATGAGAATAGTCTATGCAATCATTTAAAAATATGTCTAACACATGTTCATATATTATCAATTAACAAATAACTTCAAAATACATAAGGAGTTGTTATATTTATACATGTGTGAATGGCAGAATCAGTAACCTAATCTTAGTTTTAAGGTCTTAAGTCCTCTATTATTTCTCGTAGAGCAAGAGTTTAAAATGTAACTTTAGTAAATTGTAAATGCTATATCAGATATCAACTGATAACCTGAAACAAATAATTATTGACAATCATAAACATATCCAGGAACAGGGAGCATAAGCAAGATAATTTTACCTTGATTCCATACAGAATTAAACAGTTAAGTCAGCTGTAAATACATAATTTAAAAATTAGTAAAGCATTCTCTTCCATATTTGTTTTAATGTCAGTATTTATGTAAACCTAACTATTGCTACACCATTAAAATCTTTAAATTATCGTGGTTAAATACAACAATAACGGGCTTTTTCTCCTACTTCTATGGTTTGGCTGTATGGTTCCTCTACTGTTTACTCAGGATGAAATCAGATGGTTGCATTTATCTGGATATTCACCTACCCAAGAAGGCCTCATTCTTCTCTGGTAGATAGTGCTGGCTGTTAAGTGCCTCACTTCTCTTTCATGTTGAGTTATTACTCTTGTTTTTAGACTTCTAATAGCAAGAGTAAGAAACATCATTTATACTGTAGATATAATGTATCTACAACATGAAGATATTGATATTGAATGTCTTCATATTGCAGTTTCAAGGCAACATTTCAAGAAAAATAGAAGCTGCAAAACCTCTCCAGCTGGCCTTCATATATCCTGCATCACTTTCACTAAATTCTTTTGGTCAAAACAAAAGGGCAACTCAGATTCAAAATATATGTAAATAAACAGGTATGAAAAATCTTGTGGCCATATTTAATCTGCTGGAGGGTTTATTCTTCTAATTTTGTAGGTAATTGAGTAAATTATCTAGAATAATAATTATTACAAAAATATTTTAAACTATTGACAGGTAAAATTTATTTGATGATAAGTAATACATTATTGCAACATGGGACTGGAGAAACATTAGAATTGAATTCCTGCATATGAGTGGTATGCGTGTGTGTGTGTGTAATAGGAGAGAGACAGAAAGACAGAGAGGAAGATTTTTTATTTAATGTTTGAGACCATCTTTTCATACTTGCTTTTTAACAGTGTATATAAATATGTCTTTTGAAATTGTGCTTTCATTCATGACTACAGGGCTTTCGAGGGTTGGTTTGCTTGCAATTAGGTGATTTAGCAAAGCTACACAGCAGTTGTTGGCGTGTTCCATTGTCTTCTGTGAAATATACCACATTAAGGACAAATGAGGCATGTAAATGTAAAAGTTTCTACCATCGGTAAATGATACAATGCATTTATGAATGTTAGGTGATCTGAAATATATTGGGGTTCTTTTCACAAACTGTTCTACATTTCATTTTCTGGAGCAATGGCCACAAGTTGAAGTAACATAAAGGAAAAGATTAAATGCTGGTTGTAAATTAGTAGACAAGCATCACAAATTGCTTATATTCAACTGTCCTAGCAGATGATTTAGATTGACAGATATTTTGGAGAGTTGCTAAAGTGGGACCATATGGTTGATAATTTCAGGGTGATGACAGTTGAGAAAAGTGAACATTGCCTTGATTGGGTAATAGAACTTGTGAATATCAGAATCTCTGTGAGAAACTTGAAAGGCACAGATGCATACTCCTCCACACCAGCCAGAGGCAGATTACAGCATTCAATTGAGCATCTCATGTGAGAACTCCATGACATTGTCAACCTTTGGTATGTCGTTTTGTTTATTGACTAGATGGAATCACCCTCTCCACCATCTGATCATGAGAAATGGAACTTTCTTGCTATCATCACTTTGGATTGACATACCTAAAACCAGAATTTTAGCAGTACAATTTGAAAATGGGAAAAATAATTTATTTCATAATATTTTAAAGCTTGAAGTACACTTATCAAATAGTTCTAACATAGAAATGTTAATAATAAAAGTATTACATGAATCATCTTTAAAAGCTTGTGTAATGTTACAAATGCAGGTGAAAACTACTAGATGCTATTTTTATTAGCTTTTCGTGCATTTATGGAAACAAACTTGAAGGGGCAAATTTTAAACTGTCTTTCTTTCTATTAATGATAAAGTCTTAACACAGATAAATCTTTAAATGCAAGTTTTACATTAAAAATGTACTAGATATAATGAACAGAAATATTTTCTACGACAGTAGGAGTCGGGGAGGATATGGTTTATCTACTCCTCTCTATAAAACCCAGAAGCTACCAAAGTATTGAAACTTGGAGCAAGAAGTATATTAATAAGACTGCCTTCAATGGGGAATACTATACGGAGATCACATTTGGAATTGGATGAATTTCACTTTAAACATACTTAAGATTGCTCGCTGGCCTTTAAATGGTAATGAGATAGGAATGTGATCCTGGAACTCGCCAAAAGGTAGAATTAAAGACACGGTTTTTGAAAGCTCAGTTTCATGAAACCAGTGGAATAAATAATATTAGAAAGAAAGAGTATGCAGAATGCAAGAAACACTGTGATTTAGGCTAGGATCCCAGAAGACTTAAAATTAATTTAAAATATTTTATGGTGATATTGATAATATGAGAGAGATGAAAACACTTTTTAGCAAATTTTAAAAAGTGTTCACATCTTCTTATAAGAAACTGAGAAAGTTTCTTCTAGATTATTTCAATAACAGACTCTGGATTAAGCAGGTCTCTCATGTATAGGTGACAGTTTCCTAACCTTAGTCACTACCTGGCTGCCTAGTGTCCAAAACTGTAGGACTTAGAGCCTACATGAAAAAATGTGCAGCAAAGCAAAGTAAGCCTTGGAAAAAAAAAAAAAAAAAAGAGTGAAGCATGGTTGCTTTCAATGCCTTTATAAATGGCCAGTCTAACAAAAGTATTAAATTATTTACTATATACATAAACATTTATCTCATTTTATAATTCATAAAGCATCTTAAAAATAGGTTTATTTTTACTAATTATAGAAGTTATTAATGTACATTGTAGAGTACATAGGTGGGGCATGGTACTTAATTCTTTTCAACCTAAGTTTTATCCTCTGAAATAAAGTGACTGTATAAATTATCTCAAAGAATTGCTTTGAGAATATATAAATATATGTATATACATGTAATTTTTGAAATGTCAAAATTATAGAACTGAAGAATAGACTAACAATTCCAGAGGTTATGTATTGTGAATTCTTGAAATGTCAAAATTATAGAAATGAAGAATAGACTAATTCCACAGGTTGTGTGTTGTCGATGGATGTGTCTATAAAAGGATAATATGGGGCCCTAAGTTATTTTATACATATATTTAGACATGCATACAAATTACTTGCATAACTGTGTACACAAACACACACCCATCAAAATTCTTAACTTAGATCCTGATGTATTAAATGATTAATATGTAATAGGCATTATTGTTTTCATCAACTCAGTAATAATATTTTTGAAATGAATTATGACAGCATTAATAGTAGAATACTGGGAGAACAAAGGAGTAATGCTAACACAGCCATGCCTTGAACAATAACCATCATTTTCCCAAGCAGAGAAAAGAGTAAGAAATAATTTCAATCCAGATCAATTTACTGTCATCTAGTACAGTTCCATAAAGATTAACAACATCCAGGAAACAGAACAAAGGAACCAGGGATCATAAAGAGTAGCATAGAGGATTGCTACAGCAGAGTTTCAGCATGGCATCAATGCACAGCTCTTTATCACTAGTATTGAATTTGTCTCATATTGAAAAAGTCATCCATGAGATCCTCAATCACATTGATTCAGAAAAGGATAGTAAACAGATCTTTAACTAAAATAACTTATTATCCTAAATTGTCAGCCTTGAACATCACTAAAAACAGAGAAACAGAAAGGAAATGAGATGTGTTAGAGATATGAGTAAATAATATAGCATGATTCATTTTTTAAATAAGCTCTTACACCCAGTGACAGAGTATCTATCACAGATATATTTAATATAAGGGGAAATCTTAAAAACAAAGCTGAAAAGTATATTGAAATATCCAAAAGCTACAAATTATATTTAAATTTACAGTTCAGTAATGAAAGGTTAAAAGTTCATCACAATGACAGTGTAAAAATTCAAGAACACATATCAAGGATTATTAGCACTTTTTTCTTTATGTGTGCCAAATTATGTAACAAAATAAGAAACATAATAATACCAGCCATTATAATCTACTGTACCTCTGCTTTATCTAAGCCATTAAATGAGGATTTTACATTAATAAAATATTCTAATCTCAGCCTTCCAATTTTTACAGTTCTCTGTCCATTCTACAATCAAAGAGAATTCCTATAGGAGAGGCTAATTATCTTATCCATGATAAAGTAGCTTTTGTTTTATTATAGGAGGAGATTGATAAAGAAAAAGCATGTTATACACTTTCAGAGATAAAGATGTATTTGTATACTGGAATGCAAATTTACACAAGCTTACCCCACAAAATGCAAATTTATTTACCTCTATACATATTCCTTTATTTGTTTATTCACATATAAATTTTCTGAATAATTCCCATTCACTAGATATTTCACTAGATAGCACTATCTGTTTCAATTGAAAGATTAAAGTTATTAACCACTCTGGAATTCATTCATATATAAAATAGGAGTCATATTACAAATCATACACATTGCTTTTTGATCAAAGAGATAATGTGTACAAAGTGTCTAGCATGGGACATACTAAGCAAATATATGTTTGTAAAATATTATTTTAATAAAAATGTATGCAGTAAACTTAAAATTTGAAAAATACTATATAATATTAAGGGAAAAATATTTATCTCTGCCTACTGTTCTCAAATCTCATAAGTACTTATTTTTATTACATCACTGTTTAGTTCTTAGTATATTATAAAACTGTCCTGTCCAACATTGTAGTCACTATTTAAATTAACTGTAACAAAATAAAATAAATGTAAAACTTCAGTTCCTAATTCTGGATGTTCTATCATTTATTTCTACATTCACATACTGAAGGGCATCTTGGTTACTTCCAAATTTCAGGCAATTAAGAATAAAGCTGCTACAAACATCCATGGGTAGGGTTTTTCGGGACATAAGTTTTCAATAGTTCAGATAAATACCAAGGAGTGTGATTTTTCCGATTGTATGGAAAGAGCATGTTTAGTTTCACAAGAAACTGCAAAACTGTTCCAAAGTGGCTGTGCCATTTTGCATTTCAATTAGCAATGAGAAGAGTTACTGTGGGTCCACACCCTTGCCAGCATTTGGTGTTGTCAGTGTTCTATCTCCCGGTTATTCTAATGGCATGTAGTGGTATATTCCTCTTTGTTTTAATATTTCTTTGATGACATATGATATGGAGTATCTTTTCATATGCATTTGCTATTTGTATATCTTATTTGTGGAGGTGTTAAGGTCTTTGGCTCAATGTTTAATGTGTTGTTTGTTGTCCTATTGTTGAGTTTTATAATTTCTTTGTATACTTTGGATCATAGTCCTTTATGTAATATTTCCTTTGCAAATATTTTCCCCAGACTGTTACTTTTAATTCTATTGACAATGTCTTTTATTATTATTATTATTATTATAATTATCATTATGCTTTAAGTTCTGCGATACATGTGTAGAACTTGCAGGTTTGTTACATACGTAAACACAGGCCATGGTGGTTTGCTGCACCTGTCAACCCATCATCTCTATTAGGTATTTCTCCTAATGCTATAATGCTATCCCTCTCCTATCACCCCCACCCTCCAACAGGCCCCTTTGTGTTATTTTCTCTTCCCTGTGTCCATGTATTCTCATTGTTCAACTCTCACTTATAAGTGAGAACATATGGTGTTTGGTTTTCTGTTTCTGTGTTAGTTTGCTGAGAATGATGGTTTCCAGCTTCATCCATGTCTCTGCAAAGAACATGAACTCATTCTCTTTTATGGATGCATAGTATTCCATGGTGTATATGTGCCACATTTTCTTTATCCAGTCTATCAATGATGAGCATCTGAGTTGGTTCCAAGTCTTTGCTATTGTGATTAGTGTTGCAATAAACATGCATGTGCATGTGTCTTTATAGTAGAATGATTTATAATCCTTTTGGTAAATACAAGAAATGGGATTGCTGGGTCAAGTGGTATATCTGGTTCTACATCCTTGAGGAATCGCCACACTGTCTTCCACAATGGTTGAACTAATTTACACTCCCACCAACAGTGTAAAAGCATTCCTATTTCTCCACATGCTCTCCAGCATCTGTTGTTTCTTAGCTTTTTAATGATCACCATTCTAACTAGTGTGCGATGGTATCTCATTGTGTTTTTGATTTGCATTTCTCTAATGACCAGCGATGATGAGCATTTTTTCATATGTTTGTTGGCAGCATAAATGCCTTCTTTCGAGAGTTGTCTGTTCCTGTCCTTTGCCCACTTTTTGATGGGGTTGTTTGTTTTTTTCTTGTACATCTGGTTAAGTTCTCTGTAGATTCTGGATGTTAGCCCTTTGTCAGATGGATAGATTGCAAAAATTTTCTCCCATTCTGTAGCTTGCCTGTTCCCTCTGATGATAGTTACGTTTACTGTGCAGAAGCTCTTTAGTTTAATTAGATCTCGTTTGTCAATTTTCGGTTTTGTTGCCATTGCTTTTGGTGTTTTAGTCATGAAGTCTTTGCCCATGCCTATGTCCTGAATGGTATTGCCTAGATTTTCTTCTAGGGATTTCATGGTGTTCAGTCTTATGGTTAAGTCTTTAATCCATCTTGAGTTAATTTTTGTGTAAGCTGTAAGGAAGGACTCCAGTTTCAATTTTTTGCATATGGCTAGCCAGTTTTCCCAACACCATTTATTAAATAGGGAATAATTTCCCCATTGGTTGTTTTTGTCAGGTTTATCCAAGATCAGATGATTGTAGATGTGTGGCATTATTTCTGAGGCCCGTGTTCTGTTCCATTGGTCTATATCTGTTTTGAAACCAGTACCATGTTGTTTTGTTTACTGTAGCCTTGTAGTGTAGTTTGAAGTCAGGTATCATGATGCCTTCAGCTTTGTTCTTTTTGCTTACAATTGTCTTGGCTATATGGGCACTTTTTTGGTTTCATAAGAAATTTTAAGTAGTTTTTTCTAATTCTGTGAAGAAAGTCAATGGTAGCTTGATGGAGATAGCACTGAGTCTCCAAATTATTTTGGGCAGTATGGCCATTTTCATGATATTGATTCTTCCTATCCATGAGCATGGAATTTTTCCATTTGTTTGTGTCCTCTCTTAATTCCTTGAGTTGTGGTTTGTAGTTCTCCTTGAAGAGGTCCTTCACATCCCTTGTAAGTTGTATTCCTAGGTATTTTATTATTTTTGTAGCAATTGTGAATGTAAATTCATTCATGATTTGGCTCTGTGTTTGTCTATTATTGATGTATTAGAAATGCCGTGATTTTGCACAAGGATTTTGTATTCTGAGACGTTGCTGAGGTTGCTTCTCAGCATAAGGAGATTTGGGATGGAGACAATGGGGTTTTCTAAACAATCATGTGATCTGCAAACAGAGACAATTTGACTTCCTTTCCTCCTATCTGAATATCATTTATTTATTTATTTTTATTATTATACTATAAGTTCTGGAGTACATGTGCACAACGTGCAGGGTTGTTACATAGGTATACATGTGCCATGTTGGTTTGCTGCATCCATCAACTTGTCATTTACATTAGGCATTTCTCCTAATGCTATCTCTCCTCCAGCCCCCACCCCACAACATGCCCCAATGAGATACCATCTCATGCCAATTAGAACGGCGATCATTAAAAAGTCAGGAAACAACAGATGCTGGAGAGGATCTGGAGAAATAGGAGCACTTTTACACTCTTAGTAAATTAGTTCAACCATTGTAGAAGACTGTATGGCGATTCCTTAAGGATCTAAAACTAGAAATACCATTTGACCCAGAAATCCTGGGTATATACCCAAAGGATTATAAATCATTCTACTATGAAGACACGTGCACATGTATGTTTTTGTGGAACTCTTCACAATAGTAAAATCTTGGAACCAACCCAAATGTCCATTAATGACAGACTGGATTAGGAAAGTATGGCACATATACACCATGGAATACCATGCATCCATAAAAGAGGATGAGTTGATGTCCTTTGCAGGGACATGGATGAAATTGGAAACCATCATTCTCAGCAAACTAACACAAGAAGAGAAAACAAAACACCACATGTTCTCACTCGTAAGTTGGGAGTTGAACAATGAGAACACATGGACACAGGGAGGGGAAAACCGCACACTGAATATCATTTATTTCTTTCTCTTGCCTAATTGTCCTGGCCTGAACATTTAATCCTATGTTGAATAGGAGTGGTGAGAGAAGGAATCCTTGACTTGTGCTGGTTTTCGAAGGGAATGCTTCCAGCTTTTACCCATTCAATATGATATTAGCTGTGGGTATGTCATAAGTATCTCTCTTTATTTTGAGATACATTCCATCAATACCTAGTTTATTGAAAGATTTTAGCATGAAGCAGTGTTGAATTTGATCAAAGGCCTATTCTGCATCTATTGAGATAATCATGTGGTTTTGTCACTGGTTCTGCTTATGTGATGGATTGTGTTTATTGATTTGCATATGTTGTACCAGCCTTGCATCCCAAGGATGAAGCTGACGTGATCATGGTCGATCGGCTTTTTGATGTGCTGCTGGATTCAGTTGGGCAATATTCTCCTGAGAATTTTCACATCGATGGTCATCAGGGATATTGACCTGAAATTTTCTTTTCATTTTTTTTTTTTTTTTGTCGCTGCCAGGTTTTAGTATCAGGATGATGCTGTCCTCATAAGATGAGTTAGGGAGGAGTCCCTCTTTTTCTATTATTTGAAATCATTTCAGAAGTTATGGTACCAGCTTCTCTTTGTACCTCTGTTAGAATGCGTCTGTGAATCCATCTGGTCCTGGACTTTTTCTGGTTGGTAGGCTATTAATTACTGTCTCAATTTCAGAAATTGTTACTGGTCTATTCAGGGATTTATCTTCACCTGGTTTAGTCTTGGGAGGGTGTATGTGTCCAGGCATTTATCCATTTCTTCTAGATTTTCTAGTTTGTGTAGAGATGTTTATAGTATTCTATTAATTGATGCAGAGATTGGTGGTGATATCCCCTTTATAATTTTGTATTGTGTCTATGTGATTCTTCTCTCTTTTCTTCTTTGTTAGTCTGGTTATCAGTCTATCAACTTTATTGATTACTTCAAAAAAAAAAAAACAGCTCCTGGATTCATGGATTTTTGGAATGGCTTTTCATGTCTCTATCTCCTTCAGTTCTGCTCTGATCTTAGTTATTTCTTGTCTTCTGCTAGCTTTTGAATTTGTTTTCTATTGCTTCTCTAGTTCTTTTAATGGTGATATTAGTGTGTTGATTTTAGATCTTTTTTACTTTCTTCTGTGGGCATTTAGTGTTATAATTTTCCTCTAAACACTGCTTAGCTGTGTCCCAGATATTCTGGTACATTGTGTCTTTGTTCTCATTGGTTTTAAAGAACTTATTTATTTCTGCCTTCATTTTGTTATTTACCCAGTAATCATTCATGAGCAGATTGTTCAGCTTCCATGTAATTGTGTGGTTTTGAGTGAGTTTCTTACTTTTGAGTTCAAATTTGATTGCACTGTGGTCTGAGAGACTGTTTGTTATGATTTTTCTTCTTTTGCATTTGCTGAGGAGTATTTTACTTCCAATTATGTGGTCAATTTTAGAATAAGTGCAATGTGGTGCTGAGAAGAATGTACATTCTGCTGATTTAGGGTGGAGAGTTCTTTGGATCTCTATTAGGTACTCTTGGTCCAGAGCTGAGTTTAAGTCCTGAATATCCTTGTTAATTTTATGTCTCGTTGATCTTTCCAATATTGACAGTTGGGTGTTACAGTCTCCCACTATTATTGTGTGGGAGTCTAAGTCCCTTTGTAGGTCTCTAAGAACTTTCTTTATGAATCTGGATGCTCCTGTATTGGGTGCATATATATTTAGAATAGTTAGCTATTCTTGTTGCATTGATCCCTTTACCATAATATAATGCCCTTCTTGCTCTTTTTAGATCTTTGTTGGTTTAAAGTCTGTTTTATCAGAGACTAGGATTGCAACCCCTCCTTTTTTTAGCTTTCCATTTGCTTGGTAGATCTTCCTCCATCCCTTTAGTTTGAGCCTATGTGTGTCTTTGCTCATGAGCTGGGTCTCCTGAATACAGCACACCAATGGGTCTTGACTCTTTATCCAATTTGCCAGTCTGTGTCTTTTAATTTGGGCATTTAGTCCATTTCCATTTAAGGTTAATATTGTTATGTGTGATTTTGATCCTGTCATTATGATGCTAGCTGGTTATTTTGCTCATTAGCTGATGCAGTTTCTTCATACTGTCAATGATCTACACAATTTGATATGTTTTGCAGTGGCTGGTACTGATTTTTCCTTTCCATATTTAGTGCTTCCTTCAGGAGCTCTTGTAAGGCAGGCCCAGTGGTGACAAAACCTCTCAGCATTTGCTCATTTGTAAAGGATTTTATTTGCTTTTGCTTATGAAGCTTAGTTTGGCTGGATATGAAATTCTTGGTTGAAAATTCTTTAAGAATGTTGAATACTGGCCTCCCATTCTCTTCTGGTTTGTAGGGTTTCTGCAGTGAGATCTGCTGTTAGTCTGGTAGTGTTCCTTTGTGGGTAACTTGACCTTTCTCTCTGGCTGCCCTTAACAGTTTTTCCTTCATTTCAACCTTGGTGAATCTGATGATAATGTGTCTTGGGATTGCTCTTCTTGAGAAGTATCTTGGTGGTGTTCTCTGTATTTCCTGAATTTGAATTTTGGAATGTCTTGCTAGGTTGGGGAAGTTCTCCTGGATAATATCCTGCAGAGTGTTTTCCAACTTGGTACCATTCTCCCTGTCACTTTCAGGTACACCAATCAAATATAGATTTGGTCTTTTCACATAGTCCCATATTTCTTGGAGCCTGTGTTTGTTCCTTTTTATTCTTTTTTTCTTTAATCTCGTCTTCATGCTTTATTTCATTAAGTTGATCTTCAATCTCTGGCATCCTTTCTTTTGCTTGATCAATTCAGTTTTTGATACTTGTATATGCTTCACAAAGTTTTCATGTTGTATTTTTAAGCTCCATCAGGTCATTTATGTTCTTCTCTAAACTGGTTATTCTAGTTAGCAATTCCTCTAACCTTTTTTCAAGGTTCTTAGCTTCCTTGCATTGGGTAAGAACATGCTCCCTTAGCTTGAAGGAGTTTGTTATTACCCACCTTCTCAAGCTTACTTCTATCAATTTGTCACTCATTCTCCTTCCAGTTTTGTTCCCTTGCTGGTGAGGAGTTGTGATCCTTTGGAGGAGAATTGGCATTCTGGTTTTTGGAATTTTCAGCCTTTTTGCATCAGTTTTTCCTCATCTTCATGCATTTGTCTACCTTTGGTCTTTGATGTTGGTACCTTCAGATGGGATTTTTGTGTGGGCATCCTTTTTGTTGATGTTTATGTTATTCCTTTCTGTTTGTTAGTTTTACCTTCTAACAGTCTGGCTCCTCTGCTGCAGATCTGCTAGAGTTTATAGGAGGTCCACTCTAGACCCAGTTTGCCTGGGTATCACCAGCGGAGACTGCAGAACAGCAAAGATTGCTGCCTATTCCTTCCTCTGGAAGCTTCATCCCAGAGGGGCACCCACCAGATGCCAGCTAGAGCTCCCCTGTATGAAGTGTCAGCAGAGGCTGGGAGGTGTCTCCCAGTCAGGAGGCATGGAGGTCAGGGACCCAGCTGAGGAGGCAGTCTGTCCCTTAGCAGAGCTCAAGCACTATGTTGGGAGATCTGCTGCTCTCTTCAGGGCCAGCAGGCACAAATGTTTAAATCTGTTGAAGTTGCACCCACAGCTGCCCCTTCCCCCAGGTGCTTTGTCCCAGGGAGATGGGAGTTTTATCTATAAGCTCCTGAATGAAGCTGCTGCCTTTCTTTCAGAGATGCCCTGCCAAGAGAGGAGAAATCTAGAGAGGCAGTGTGGCTACAGTGGCTTTGCTGAGCTGCAGTGGGCTCCACCCAGTCTTAACTTCCAGGTGGCTTTGTTTACACTGTGAGGGGAAAACTGCCTACTCAAGCCTCAGCAATGGTGGACACCCCTCCCCTAACCAAGCTTGAGTATCTCAGGTTAACTTCAGACTGCTGGCAGCAAGTATTTTAAACCAGCAGATCTTAGCTTGCTGGACTGCATGGGAGTGGGACCTACTGAGGTAGACTACTTTGCTCCCTGGCTTCAGCCCCTTTTCCAGTGGAGTGAATGGTTCTGTCTTGCTGGTATTCCAGGCACCACTGGGGTATATCAGAAACTCTTGCACTAGCTTAGTGTCTGCCCAAGTGGCCGCCCAGTTTTGTGCTTGAAACCGAGGGCCCTGGTGGTGTAGGCAGCTGAGGGAATCTCTTGGTCTGTGGGTTGCAAATACAGTGGAGAAGTATAGTATCTGGGCTGGAATGCACCATTCCTCATGGTAGTCCCTCACGGCTTCCTTTGGCTAGGGGAGGGAGCTCCCCAACCCCTTGCACTTTCTGGGTGAGGCAATGCCCCACCCTGCTTCGGCTCACCCTCCATGGGTTGCACCCACTGTCTAACCAGTCCCAGTGAGATGAACTGTGTACCTTAGTTGGAAATGCAGAAATCACCCACTTTCTGCATTGATCTCACTGGGAGCTGCCAACAGAGCTGTTTCTATTCTGCCATTTTGCCAGCCACTGACAATGTCTTTTACAGAGCAGATATTTTTATATTAATGAAGTCCAACTTGACAATTCTTTCATGGATTGTACTTGTGGTATTGAATCTAGAAAAGTCATCACCAAACCCACAGTCATCTAGATTTTCTCCTATGTCATCTCGTAGGCATGTTATAGCTTTGTTTTCTAACGTCAGATCTATGGTTCACATTGAGTTAATTTTGTGAAGCATGTGAAGCCTGTGCCTAGATTTATTTTTTTCATGTGTATGTCCAGTTGGTCCAGCACCATATGTTGAAAAGGCTGTCTTTTCTTTATTGTTTTGCCTTTTCTCCTTTGTCAAAGATCAGTTGACTGTATTTAGTGGATCTCCTTCTAGTCTAGCAATTCTATTCCATTAATCTGTTTGTCTGTTCTTTCACCAATACCACACTGTCTTAACTACTGTAGCTTTATGGTATGTCTAAAAGTTGAGTTATGTCAATTCTCAAGTTTTGTTCTTCTTCAATAACATGTTGGCTATTCTGGGTCTTCAACCTCTTTGTATAAACTTTAGAATAACTTTGCTGATATCCACAAAATAACTTGGTAGATTTTGATTGGGATTGCATTGAATCTATAGATTAGATTATTAAGATAAAAATAACTAACAGCTTGATAATATTGATTTTTTTTATCTATGGTCATAGGCTATCTCCCCATTTCTTTAGTTCTTCTTTGAATTATTTTATCAGATTTTAAAAAATTTTCTTCATGTAAATATTCCATATTTACTTAATATCTTACTTTCGGGGGTTCTAATGTAAATTGTATTGCATGCTTAATTTCTAATTTCACCTGTTTATTGCTGGTATTTAGAAAAGTAATGGACTTTTGTTTATTAATCTTGTGTTCTATAACCCTGCTATAATTGATTACTGGTTCCAGGAGGTCTTTTTTGTGATTATTTCTGATTTTCTATATAGACAATTACATCATCTGTTAACAAAAAGTTTTGCTTCTTACTTCCTAATCTGAATACCTTCTCTTTTATTTTCTCATCATACTGCATAAAACTTGATATGAATTCTAGGATTTTTTTTTTTTATTTCTTTAAAAAATGCCATTGGGATTTTGATAGGGATTGCATTCAATTAGTAGATCACTTTGAGTATGGACATTTAAACAATATTCCTCTCCCAACCCATGAATACAAGATGTCTTTCCAGTTACTTGTGTTTCCTTTCTATGACTTGTTTGTGTCATCAATGTTTTCTTGTTTTCATTGTATAGGATTTTCACCACCTTGATTAAACTTATTCCTAAGTTTTTAAAATTATTTGAAGCTAATGTAATTGAGATTAGTTTATTAATTTTCTTGTTTCTATGTTTAAACCACCACATGAGGGAAGTGGTTCATGCTTGGATTCTATTTCTTTTAATTAGAAATAAATCATCTGTAAATACTAGATATACAAAGAGTAGGAAGATGCTCAAACTAGGAAAGGCATGAAGAAATGGATGTTGCAAAGAAGGGTTCTGCCTTCCTTTAAATTCTCAGTTGAAGGGAAGCTCTTTAGCAGTATTCAATATTTATGAATTTAGAGTAGGTTTGCTTTCTTCCACTCTTTTTCTCTCTTACACTTTTTCTTTCTACTTCTCCATCTTTCCCAATTATTTGTAGATTATTTTCATTCACTTAAATGTGTTTCTCACATGATTCCACCTCTAATTCTTGGTTTAGCCTACTGTTTCATCATACATATAATATATATAAACTCCCTAACAAAAATGTTTGAAAATTTGGAATTTAAGCCGTATATAGACACATGTCCCTCATTTTTTTTAAAAACATTTGACACCAAACTTTTAGAACTAGCACTCCTGAAACAAATCACAGAATGTCTTCAGGAAGAATCTTTTTTGTCATCTCTCTCTCTTTAGTCTGCCTAAGTGCAGATAACTTTGTAAATGGTCTGTCTTTTGGTATACTTGTGATGAGGTTAGACATCTGGGGGTTGTGCTAAATGGGATCAGTATTTTTATGAATAGTTTTTTATTAATAATTCTTTTAAAACTGGCCTTTAAAATTGTAAGTTTGAAGAATTCCCACTTTTTCATCTGAGTGAGTAAGTCACACCTTCTTTGTTTTCTTCTTCAATACGTATTAGGAGTTCATTTCAAGTGTATACCTTCTGATATTTCAGAGAACCACCTTCAAGTTTGAGATTTTTTCCTCAGCTTGGTTTATCCTGCTATTAATACTTGTTATTGCATTGTGAAATTGTTGTGTTGTGTCATTCAGCTCTGTCAGGCCCATTAAGTCCTTTTTTATCCTGGCTATTTAGTCCTGTGGCTCCTCTATTGCTTTATTATGATTCTTATTTTCCTTTGTTTAGGTGTTGTTGTCCTCCTGAAGCTCTATGGTCTTCATTGGCTGTATTGTTTACCCAGAAAATTGTAAAAAAATTCTGCTTAACTCATAGGCCTTCCTTCCTCTTTTATGTTACTATATATTTTAAACATTTTATTTCTTTCACATTTATCTTTTTACTGTCATGGCAATAGAAATTTTAGAGGGAAAGCACAAATATGCATGGTCACTCTGCTCTCTAGATCTAGAAGCTGAACATAATTTTAAAGCATTTTATTATTATATGAACTTATACTCTATTATATGGATATAGTGCCTGGGCCAGCAACTTGCATCTAATGCAAGTTTTTCCACAAAATGGTGTTCAATCTCTTATGAAGAGAAATAAAAATCCTAAGAGTGGCAGGGCACAGTGTCTAACGCCTGTAATCCCAGCACTTTGGGAGGCAGAGGAGGGTGGATCACCTGAGGAGAGATGTTCAAGACCAGACTGGACAGCATGTTGAAACCCTGTCTCTACAAAATTACAGAAATTAGTTAGGCATGCTGGTGGGTGCTGTAATCCCAGCTACTCCATAGGTTGAAGCAGGAGAATCACTTGAACCTGGGAGTCAGAGATTGCAGTGTGTCAAGATCATGCCATTGCACTACAACCTGGGCAACAGAGTAAGACCCCATCTCAAGAAAACAAACAAACAAACAAACAAACAAAAAATGCTAAGAGTTTTACAGTAACCAACTTTCCTGGAGAGGAGAATGCAAAGTCCAGTTCTTTGCCTTGATAAATGAAGTACAATTTATTCTTCAGGACTCCACACAGAATTAGTCTGACTATGGGACCTCACCTGAAATTGCAGGCATGGTAGAATTCCTTTTTTTTTTCCTTTGCTGTTTTCTGCAGTCCTTACCTGGTTTTCTGTTAGACCATTTATTTCAGGTATTACTTATACCTAAATCTTTGGCTCAGGGTCTGTTCTGTAAGAACCCAGCCTAAGAAATCTGTAACTGGAAGTGGTTCGAGGAAGCAAACTCTAAAAATGGGATTCCGTGGGTGAATCACTCACCAATCAGATGTTAATGAATCTCTTGTGGTATGTGAAGTAATGAAAACCTGGGTATCCTGTTATGCTAAAGAATTGCAATTGCTAAGAATCTTACTTATGTTGAACTAGGATACACCCACCCCTTGCTTTCCCACACACACTGCATTTGAAAGGTATGGTAGGGATCGATCTGTGGAGGAACTGGGTATTTGTTGCTTAGTATCCTTGATGCATTGAAGAGAGAAAACAATTACTCAGGTAGGTCAATTGCCAATGTAAGATAAAGTGTGAAAGTATAGTGCATCCAAGCTATCATATAAAAACTTCCAGATTATCAAGAGCTGGAGGGCACATCAGGGGAAGGATGAGTTTTCAGCCTTCTGATAAAAAAGTAGAGAAAACTTGAGGCTTGTTAGATGCATGTATACTGCATGCATAATACGCATACCGCACTTTGCAGTAGAAAATTCAACTCTCAGATTACCCTGAATCTTTTGAGAGTAGATTTTGAGAGTGCTGGAATAGGGGATAAAGTTGGAAAAAAAATAAAGTTGAATACAGAAAAGTTTTTGATATGGAGGTACTTTCTCAGGCCTCAATATTTTACACCCTGGCAAGATACTCTAGAGCCAGATTTGATAATCTGGTAGATGGCTCTTGAAAACTCAGGAAAAAGCAACAGTACAGTAAATGAAACTAAGATGTTAAAAATGCCATGGAAGAATGTGGGTTTGAGAGAGGGGATGACAAAGCAGAAATATAATGGTTTTGCACTAATAGATTAATTTCTCCCTTCCTTCTTGAAGTCAAAATGCGACTCTCCTATTTAAATGTTTATATAAAAATAAGGCTATTGATATTCTTTTAAAACATAGATTAAGGTCATTTAGTATTATATCTGCAGTTGGTCTACCATGTCCAAAGATCTTTTCCAAATCTGTCCTGCAGGAATACGAATGCAACTTATTACCAATTTAGAGTCTACCCTGTAGTTGAGGCTGCCATAACTTTTTATACTTTTTTAGGAACAGTGTCTCTCCATGTTGGTAAATCTGGTCTTGAACTCCTGGGCTCAAGTGATTATTTTGCCACAGCCTCCCAATGTGCTGGGATTAGAGGCATGGACCACCACACCTAGCTGCCATAACTTTTTATAGAACATATGGGTATATTTTTCTTTATCTTTCATTGGTCAGTAAAAACCTGACTTCTAAATACAAATGTGTATGGGTTTTTTTGGTGATTTATTTATTTATTTGTATTGATATATAATATTTGTACATATTTATGAAATACATATGATATTTTGTTACATGCATAGAATGTGTAAAGGTGATCAATTAAGGGTATTTAGGATATCTAGCACCTTAACCAATTATTATTTCTATGTTTGGGGAACATTTCCAAGTCCTCTCCTCTGGCTATTTTGAAATATATAACACAATGTTGCTACCTATGGTCACCTTACTCTGCTAGGGAAAATTAGGCCATATTCTTTCCATCTAACTGTACATTTGTACACATTAACCAACTCTCTTCATCCCTGGCCCCCGCACACACCATTTCTAACCACTGACAATTATCATTCTACTCTCTATCTCCATGAGACGAACCTTTTTTAGTCCCACATGTGAGTGACAAAATGCAAAGTTTGTCTTTCTGTGTCTGACTTATTCTATCCATGCTGTTGCAATGCCAGAATTTTACTATTTTTATGGTTGAACAGTATTCAGTTGTCTTTAAATATGTGTGGGTTTTTAATCAAGGACGACTACCAGGTAACCTTCTCAAAATAGTTTAAATGGATTTTTTCTTAATTGGAAACAACTAAAGACACAAAGAATGTATACACTGTCATTTAAAATTCATCCTGAAAGATAATCTAATTATGATAATATCACTTAATATTAGATTTAATTATAATATGCTTAATAAAAATGTAATTTAAAACATATTTTCTAGTGCCATAATAAATGTATTTTCTTAGAAAAAAAAACAGGACAATTTTATCTCTAAGACATGTTATATTTTAGCTTTACTCCTGACATAATCTCTGTTCTGCTTCTTTATTTCCATTTGCAAAAAAAAAAAAAAAAAAAAAAAAAAAAACAATTCATTTGTTATACCCCTTTAGGTATAAAGGGGGAAAGAAAGAGTCATCTCTGATGCCTGAAAATGAATTTTGTTTGACAATTTTCACATGCATCAATTTCATTCTGCCCTTCCTTCAAGGTGGTTTTGAGAAAAATGTTTTACTGTTTTGTTTTAATCTACCATTTCAGCTACTCATCATGATAAAAATGAATATTAGACTCTGTTTCTTTTTCTTTCTCTCATGCCTCTCTTATTGTGTTTTCACTGAGCTATTAACCATTAAAGAGCCCTCTGTCATGATACTCAAGTGAAGTAAATGAAACTTTTAAAATATTTCCATGATTTAAAAATGCAAAAAATTAGTGCTTTTTAGTCATATATCTCTTATTTGCATCTTAAATCAATTATGCTTACTTTTATATCTAGAGTAGTACACGTGCCGTTCTGGCCTACTGACCTCAGACAAACAATTTTCAATATGTTACCCTCAGTCATATCTGAGAGCTGTCTATATATCTGAGAGCTTACAGGTTGTTCTGGTCTATCTGCTCAAGGTTTCTCAGCCTCTTCAGTATTATAATCCTTAAAACTAAAAAATCCATGGATTAACTATTGATTGGATACAGGTTTTTATTTTATTTTTACTGAGACTAAGAGAAACTCAAGCTTGCCTCAGAATTGAGAATTTACTCTCACTAATTCCACAAAATATTGAATCAATCCATACAACATAGCAAATAACTGGCAATTGTAAATAAAAGTGATCTTTAGGGTTTACAAAGTCTTAAAACTGACCTCTAGTATCAAACTAGCTGCCAAAGAATCCCAAGATTGGAGCCACCTCAACCTTCTTCTAAGGAATATCTTCAGTTATCTCCAGCTCTTAAAATACAGGTCTAACTAAAGTTTTCCACACATTAAGAAATCCTTTCTTTTCCTAGTTCTAGCCTTTGTTAAAATTGGGTAGTGAAGAAAGGGTTAGATGAGATTATATTTCTTAGCTTTATCTTTGGCTGGGCTTATGACCTCTGGTGAACAAAAAGTTACAAAAATGCACAATTATATTGGCCAAAGTTTAAAAAAAAGTTATTTTTAAACATAAAATAATTTCAGATTTTAAATAAGAAAGTATTTATATCTGTATGATTATATCAGATTTAATTTATAAAATGATTTTTAACATGTAATCTGGGCTTGGCATAGTGGCTCATATCTGTAATCCCAGAATTTTGGTTGTCCAAGGCAGGCACATCGTTTGAGCCCAGAAGTTTAAGATCAGTCTGGAAAACAGGGCAAGATCCTGTCTCTAAAAAATAGGAAAATAAAAATTACCTTAGTATGGTGGTGCATGCCTGTGGTCCAGAAACTTGAGAGGCTGAGGTGGCAGGCTTGCTTGAGCCCAGGAGTTCCAGAGCAGCCTGAATAAGAAAAGGAGACTCATATCAAAAAAATAAATAAATAAAACAAAATAAAATAACATGTAATCTCAAA
>NW_012115833.1:1609827-1611187 GCF_000951035.1 Colobus angolensis palliatus | reverse complement strand
TTTTTAGTAGAGACGGGGTTTCACCGTGTTAGCCAGGATGGTCTCGATCTCCTGACCTCGTGATCCACCCGTCTCGGCCTCCCAAGGTGCTGGGATTACAGGCTTGAGCCACCGCGCCTGGCCTCAAATATCATTTTTAAAACTTTTTATTTTTCTAAAGGAATGGGTTGATATTTATCTTTTATCTGGTGACTAGAGAGCTCACTACTCAGCTCTCTCCCAGAATAAAGAAAAATGTAGCCTTAGGACTAATTATATTTTCCAGTACAAAACACAGAAAATGTTCATCATATCCCACTGGCAGAATATCAGCTTTACGAAGTATGAGATCATACCTCCACTGAGCACTTTATTACACTTTTCTGCCCGGCTTCCTTACTTATGACACCTCTGTATCCTAGAATGCCATAAACTATTATCCTTCTCTTTCTGTCACAATCTGTTAAAGCCCACCAGCAATGTCAGAGATGCAGTGAATCTCTTTAATCTTCCTTACCATGAGAGCCCACATCATTCTTAACTTCTACAGTTGTATTGAAAGTTCATGCTATAAAGTGCCAAATCACTTGATCTTTAAGGCTCTGAATAAACAAGACACTACTAATTTCTGGCCTCATCTCAAGGCAGTCTTTAATTCCCGTAGCCTCTTTTCCCTCAAGACCTCTGCTCATGCTTTTTCCTTACCAAGTTTCTTTTAACTCTAGCATCTCCTTCAGCGTTGAGAAATCTTTCATGGCTGGAGTAAGATAATATTACTTTAGCTATACAGTCACCTATCAGTCTTTATTTTAATTTTTTCACTTATGCCATAGTTATAATTAATAATTTTGCATCCGTCATAAGTACTGTTTCAGTCTCCACAGATAGTCCAGTTTTTGGACTGTCTTATATGTTCAACAAATATTTATGGAATAAATGTATGAGTGAATAAACATCTCATTGTATTTAATATATGCTGTTTTCATAATAATTCTAATTGCAATACATTTATGTATATTATGTAGTTGAAGTGTTTAAATCCCACAGTAGAAATCTTTTCAAGAAAAAGAAGAGTTTTTGCTCTTCAAATACTTCAGAAGTTAAGTTTAGGAACAAGACATCCATAAGACTAACATTAGCTATGTGGTTAATAATATTGTTTGTAGAGCCGTGATCTATTAGTGGAGATAGAAGCTCTACTGAAGTGAGTTGAGCAATAAATGAAAAGTGGTAAAGAGGATCATAGGTACTATCTCAGAAAGGACCTGAATTGGCCAGGCGCAGTAGCTCACGCCTGTAATCCCAGCACTTTGGGAGGCTGAGGCAGGCGGATCACGAGGTCAGGAGATCTAGACCATCCTGGCTAACACGGTGAAACCCC